>NW_012110919.1:17306743-17321026 GCF_000951035.1 Colobus angolensis palliatus | reverse complement strand
TCTCTCTTTCTTTCTTTCTTTCTTTCTTTCTTTCTTTCTTTCTTTCTTTCTTTCTTTCTTTCTTTCTTTCTTTCTTTCTTTTTCTGGACTCGCCATTAGGATGATGTAAATCTAGAGATACTACTGGTGGCCAATTTTTATCATCAAATGATAACAGAGATGGCCTGAGAATGAAGCCAAGAAAGAGCACCATAGAACTAAGAGAGTAAGTGAAATGTGTATTGTAGCATCATTTGATCTCCTGAGCCAAGCTGCCCTCAAAGCAAACACTAACCTGAGACTTCATAGTGATGAGAGTTATTCTCCTTTTTTGGGCTGAATTAGTTTGATTTGGGTTTCTGTCACTTGCAATGGAAGAACAGCTTCTGGATACCTGAACACGTGGAGGTTCCTGGAGGGTGGTGCACCCAGGAACCTTCAGATGTTCCAAGCAAGAGAAAGCATGGAAACTGTGCACTCCTTCCCCCCATTTCTCACCCTATGCATCTCTTCGTCTGTATCCTTTGCAATATCCTCTATAATAAACCAGTCAACTTAAGTTGTTTCCCTGAGTTCTGGGAGCTGTCTTAACAAATTAATTAAACCCAAAATGGGGGTCATAGGAACCCCAACTTGAAGCTAGTTGGTCAGAAGTTCTAGAGGTCCAGACTTGTGACTGGTGTCTTGGTGCAGGAGAGAAAGAGAGTCTTGGGGACTGACCCTATCTCCAGGTAGCTAGTGTTGGCATTGAATTGGAGGATGCCCAACTGGGGTCTACTGCTTGGTGTGTGGCAACAAATCTCCACATCTTTGTTACAAAAGTCTTCTGTGTTGATGATTGTTGTGGTGGTGTGAAAGCAGAAGAAAAGCAAGATTTGACAGAGTTTTTCCCTACACAGATAGTAACGACAGTGTGAGGAAGGAAGGAGTTGCTGGACTCTAGAAGGAGAGAGCTCTGTCAAGAGGGCTTCCTTGACAGGAGCTGTCACTAGGGAAAGCAGCCAGCCAGAGGTGACCTTGCTGGGAGGGAGCCTGGGAAATGACTGCTGAACCTCTGCTGAAGTCAGAGGGCAGATATCGCTTCCTGTAGTTGACACAGGTCAGCTTCCAAGGCTCAGAGCAGGTGGAGAAGGGTGGAGAATGCACCGGAAGGGGCATGATATGGTTTGGCTGTGTCTCCACCCAGATCTCATCTTGAATTGTAGCTTCCATAATTCTCACATGTCTGGGAGGAACTTGGTGGAAGGTAATTGAATAAAGGGGACAGGTATTTCCCATGCTGTTCTGGTGATAGTGAATAAGTCCCACAAGATCTGACAGTTTTATAAAGGGGAGTTCCCCTGCATACGCTTTCTTCTTGCCTGCCACCATGTGAGACGAGACCTTACTCCTCTTGTTTTCCACCATGACTGTGGGACCTCCCCGGCCATATGGAACTGTGAGTCAATTAAACCTCTTTCCTTTATGAATTAAACAGTCATAGGTATGTCTTTATTAGTAGCATGAGAACAGACTAATACAAGGCAAATAAGAGATCCTCAGTGGAGGTGCATGCCGTCACTGTCCCTATTTTATAGATGAGGAAATCAGGGCTCAGAGAGGCCACAGTGATAATGGGCCAAAGATTATATCAATCAGTGGTAAAAACAGATGGCAACTCAGTCCCCCTGACCATAAAGCTGTGCTCACCGCAGTTATCGTGGCCCTGGGGCTTTTGGCTGGACTATTTGGCTCTGAAAAGAGACCCACAGGCCTATGTGCCAGGCTGCAGGATGGGGATGGACATTGATTGGGCTTCTCCTTCTTGCCAGGCACTGTGCTAGGCATTTAACCCACAACAGGACTATTGAGATAGGTGTTGCTGATTCCGTTCCATACGTGAATAATCTGAGCCTCAGAGAGGCTAAGTAACTTGCTCAAGGGTACACAGCTGGTGGATACTGACCTAGGTTCCAGAGGTCAGATTCCAGAATCCATGATCTTTCCACTATGTCCCAGGGCAGGGACCTAAGGAGCAGAAAGGGGAAAGGAGAGGGAGAGAGAGAGAGGCCGTTGTGCAAGTTGTTTTGAGACGGTGGGCAGGAACTGGGGAGAATTTGGGTGGCAGCATCTTTCTTGGGCCCAGGAAGCATAAGGCATGTAGGCAGGAATCCCAGAGTGCCATCTGGAGTTCCAGAACATCCCTAAGCAGCCTTTATATCTGCAGGCCTGTGCCGGGCCGTAGACTCACATGAAAGCATAAAAACACTCTGTGGCAGATGGGAATTTGAAATCACGTGTTGTGAGCAGCCAGAGCCAGGAGCTGTGACTCCCATGTGGCACTGTCAGCATGTCTGAGACACTGCTTCTCATCCTTCCTCCCCTGCCTGTCCTTTCCACTCTGAGTTTCTACTCCCTCTCTCTCCTTTGCTTTCACTATTAACATTTTATTTTATATATTTTTTATTTTATCTTAGCTTGAGTTTTCTCAAGTTTCCTCTGCCTCCTCCCTGGACGTGGAGACACATCTTCACTTTGTTCTTCAGGCCTCTCAAATTCAACGTGTTCAAGTAAAAATCCCATTCTTCTCACTTAGCAAATCTGCCTCTCTTCCTTGTTGGTTTTGCATTTTGCCTTCTGGCACCGGATGCCCGGATGGAAAGCTGGGAAGAGCGGGTTTTGCTTCCTGCCTCACCTCTCCTTTCCCTCCCTCTATTTCCAGTTGGTTTCCCCATCGCTCTTGGTGCCCCTTCTGCTTCCTCTGACTGGTTTCCGCACTCTTCATCTTTCACTGAAGCTCTTCAGATATTTTTGGAGCCGAGTCCCTGACTGCTTGGTCTCTTCTCTGCTTCCTCCAGCACATTGCCACAGATATCACTTGAAAGCATTGTCCAGGTGATACCAACAGTTTTAGCAAGAAGAGAAAATGGAGGCATTGTCCACATGCCTTTGGGAAGGAGGGTGTAGAGGGCAGGCTCACAGCCCCCACAAGACTCCAGCCCTAATTCTGGGGGCATTGAATGTTAGTTATTTCCATGACAAAAGGGACTTTGCAGAGGAAATCTAGGTTAGCAATGAGTTGACTTAAGATAGGGACATTATCCTGGATTAGCCAGGTAGGCTCAGTGTAATCACACAAGCCCTTAATTGCAGAAGGGGAATGCAGAAGGGAAAGTCAGAGAGATTTTAAGAATAGGAAGGATTCAAAGCTCTGTTACTGGCTTGAAGATGGAGGGGGTCCTAGGTCAAGGAAATGGGAACCTCAGTCCTCCTAGAAGGAGCTGAATTCTTTCAGCAACCTGAGTGAGCTCGGAAGGGGCTTCCGTCTAGAGCCTCTGGAAGAGAATGCAGCTCTGCAGGCACCTTTTCAGCCCTGTTAGATCCTGAGCAGAATTCAACCATGCCATGCCAGATGTCTGAGCTACTGAACTCTGATGTAATGAATGGTTTTTGTTTGTAAGCCCCTACATTCGTGGTACTTTGTTATGGCAGCCCCAATACAAACTAATACAAGTAGAAAACTAATAAACACAACAAAAGCCAGAAAGATAAATCAGAAACCAATAATAATGATTATGTTTATGGTTATGAGGGGACAGAAATAGGGAGACATCTCTGACACACAGGGAAATTAGCATACACTGAACATTTGCTGTGGACCAAACACCATGTCAAGTCCTTTGACTGCGATACCAGACTGGGATCTGAGTTGTAAGCAATAGAAAGGGTCTTTGGCTAATCTAAGCCAGAAAGAAATTTATGAAAGAATATAAGGCATCTCCCAGAAACTCCAAGAAGGCTGGAAAACAAGGCTTGGGAAATAGTTGGGAATATAAAGGAAGCAAGGTGGCCAGAACTCAGCCAAAATTGGACCATAGAGCCAGGGTGTTGGGTAGACTACAGCTACCCTGGCTGTCCCCTGGCACTGTGGCTGCTGTACTACCGCATCCAGCTCTGGCCTTTGGCCATTGGGCATTGCTAGGGGTACCACTGCTCTAGAAAATGGGATGGTTCTGGTAAGTACAGTATTGCCAAAATGGATCCTGCCTCATCCCTGTGTCTGTGGACTGTGACTTTGAGATTTAAAACTTTGAGCAGGTGTGTCTGGTTGGGTCACAGGCCCAGAAGTTTCAACTGCTGTACAGCCAAAAAACTGACTCACAGAAAATGGCAAATCATCCTGCACCATCTCATTTAATCCACATAATAACCCAGCAGGGAACTACTATTATCCCCACTTAACAGATAAGGAAACCAAGGCTGCCAGGAAGGTGAAGCTCCTTTCCCAAGATCCTGAGCTTGTACTAAAATTTGAACTCAAGTCATCTAAGCTTTATGTGCACATCCTGTGGCCTCTTCTTGCAGTGACAGTCAAGGTTCAGATCCTTTCTGAGGAAAGAAGAGGCAAGTGGATTTTATCTGGTGTGTGGTTCAGAGAACTCCGGGAGACAGGTTGAATGGGAGCAGTAGCTGGCCAAACAGCTCTGACCCATTTGCTTTTGAGGCTTGGGCATGGCAGAACTTTAATTTTTTTCCCTATTTAGTGAAATATACCTTCAGACATCTGTTCTGAATTGGTCCCCTGTTGTTAGTATATATTGCGTGGCATGGCCTACTCTCTCTCAACTTGAAATTTAGACAAGGGACATTGAGGCTCTGCTGATGAGACCACCACTGGGAAACTTCATCTTCTGTCTTGCCTCTCCTTGCCCCCTTTACTGTCCTTCTCCACCAACATTGCAAAGGAAATGAGATGGAATCCCAGGTGGGTGGGATTCAGGATTCTAGGATGCCAAAGTGGGCATCCTTGACACAGCTCTCTTCTCCTGCTCCATTATCCTCCCAGCCCTGAGCCAGGCCAATGACAGAAAGAACAAAAAGAAGGCCTCGTTTGTAATCTATTTCCTGATTTGAGATATCTGGAGCAGGTCCAGTCATGGGCCACTGATTAAAAGCGGGTTAGTTACTGTCACTGGTGTGAGGACCAGGCTAAATGGAAACAGGCCAAGCTCAGGCTCCACAGAGAGGAAACCCCAATTCAAAAGTTCCCTGGGATGACCTCCAATAAAAACGATCTGTGAGGGTGACTTATGAGCACTGACAAGAATTGGTTCATTTAGGCATTATTTATGATAAATGTGCAGTATATACATATACTCAATATAGATATACATTCAATATTCAAATATAGAAAATAAATATTCGCTAGTTTTGCACACATGTAGGCCTATGCAGTAGAGTTTAGGAATTAAGCATGTGAACTCTTGATCACCTACTGTGTGCTAGGCATCCGACACACATCATCTCACTTAATATTCACATCACTCTCTGAAGAGGATATCATTGTGAATATCACTGATATTTTACAGGCAACAAAATGGAAAATGATGGCAGACGTAATGTAAGGGAGATCGTTTTCATACATTGTAAAGTACAGTGGAATGGTTGACCATAATTACTGCCATTATGATTAATCATCATTATTAGTTTTAATAATGACTGAAATAGAGAGGGTTGATGTTAGCCCACATTACATGGCCACAGCCAACCAGGATGTCAGTCAGGAGGGACTGAAAGTTGAAGGACAGGGTCATTCCTATCCAAGTGAGTCCAAAACTCACTCCCTGTATCTATTTAGGCACACTCAGTCTTAGGTATTTTTCTCATATAACTCATCTGATCCTACAACTGCCATAAGAGATAGAGATAATTATTCTTCTTTTACAGTGGAAGAAGTTGACATAGAGAAAGAGATTAGGCAATTGTTCAAGTTCATATAATCAATGGAGATTTGCACCCTGGCCAACTCCGGAGCCTACTGGCTTTGCCACTAAGACAGTGAGCTCATTGCTTTACCACCAGCCTTAGTCACATTTCAGCAAGTGTGTAGGATTGCTAGACTTCACTCATAAAAGTATAGAATGCCTAATTAAACTTGAATTTGCATAAGTGACGAGTAATTTTTTTAGTATAAGTGTCTCCCATGAGACATGGCCATGTGATAATGCGTGTAGAGTCTGTTAAACACCAGGCACATAGTTGGTGTTCAAAAAGCCTCATTTCCTTCTCTTATGTCAGACTGCTAATTCCTACCCAACTCTGATATCTATGACTCTTCAGTATCAAATCCTAAATTCCAGCCGGGTACATCCTTTGATTATGTTCACCAGCCTCCCTTATTGCTTCCTTCTAACTAGGTGCAGCCAAGTGACTAAGTTATTTTAGATGAAATGCAATCACAAGTGTGACTTAGAGTTTTAGAAAGTTTAGAAAGCTTTTGGAAAGTTTCCTTCAAAGGGAGGGGACAAACTCGTCTTCATTCTTTTGGTCTTTCCCATTTCTCCCTTTATCTGGCCTATAATGTACGTGGAATGACTGGCATCTGGCCAGTCATCTTGGACCACAAGGTGACCTTGAGGATGAAGCCATTGCATGAGGTCCGTGAAGCAGAAAGATAGATGCCTATATCCCTTCCTAATGACCATGGATCCACTATCCCTGCCAGGGACTGCCTATCTCTAGACATCTTTTGTGCATGACAGAAACAGGCTTCTTCTTATGAAGTCTGATCTCTGTTAGTAGCAGCCAAATGTAATTCATAACTGATATGCATTATCCAGTATATATTTCATATGTACCTATTATAAGCCAGACATTGTGCTGGATTCTGGAAGTAGAAGAATGCCATTATGTAGCTCAAGGTCTTTTCAAACTTTCTTTGTTTAAAATTTAGATCAGAGCCAGGAGCAACCTCAGCAACTTCTCAAATCAATGCATTCATTTTATTTATTTGATATCTATACTGCTTTTTGCCTCAGAAAATTTCGTAAGTCATTTTTCTCAGCTCATAGCACATAGTCATCATTAGTCCTTGTAAAGGCTCTCTCTCATTTTATTTTTTCCCTTTTTTCTGACTTCTATGTCCCTCTCTCCCTATAATAAGTAATAGCCCTAAAGTGTGTATATATACACATATATGTATATATGAGTGTGTATATATGTACATATACGTAATATATATTTGTATATATGTATGTAATACATTTGTATATATGTGTAATATATTTGTATATATGTATGTAATATATGTACACACACACACATAAACCATTAAATAAGGCTGTGTTCTTATAAAATATTACCAGTCTATGAGTCTGTAATTTTCACAAATGATATGCTATAAACCTAATTCCTTTTAATTTTTTTCACTTAATACTATTTTTCTAATACAAATATATTACTAACAATAAAACTACTGAATGAAGTTTAAGATTTCTCTGCAAAAATTTTTGTTGTGTTGGTTTGTAGAGTATATCCCACTAAGGATGAATAGTTAGGATATTGTGTTCAAACATTTGTTTTTAATTTTGGAGTTAGTCTTTTCTCCCCTCTTTTTGGTTTAATTTATTTTTGAATGTGTAAAACACATAGTTCCAAACACAAAACTAAATTAAAAATTCTACTCAGAGATGGCTTCTTCCCATCCTTACCCCTCCTTCCTGTTTATTTACCCCCATAACCAGAAACATAATCATGATTATTGGTTTCTGGTTTACCTTTCTGGCTTTTTTTTTGAGCAAAAATAAACACATACATATATATTCTCATTTCTCTTTCTTATTTCATGAAATATAGTGCGCATATAAACAGTGTTCTATACCTGGGCATATATATGCTGGAGTTATTCCAAACATATATACTGGAATTATCACCAAGAATATATGCTGAAGTTATTCCAAATCAGTAAACAGAAATTTTTAAAATACTTTTTACATTTGCATTTGCATAGTACTCCATTGTGACAATGTACAATAGTTTCTTCAACTAATTTCCTATTGTTTGAAATTTAAGTTGCTTGCATTCTTTTATTACAGACAATACCACTGTGGATAACCCTGGATGCATGTTGTATTTGTGGAGATGCATTTCCAGGGTGGATTCCTGGTAATGGACTTGCAGGGTCAAAGCACAAATGCTACATCACTTTATGAAATTAATATGGTTTTGCTGTGTCCCCATTCAATCTCATCTTGAATCTTAATCCTGTAATCCCTATGTGTAGTGGGAGGGACATGGTAGGAGGCAATTGAATCATGGGGATATTTCCCCTATGCTGTTCTCATGATAGTGAGTGAGTTCTCACAAGATCTGATGGTCTTATAAGCATCTGGCATTTCCCCTACTGGCACTCATTCTCTCTCCTGCTGCCCTGTGAAGAGGTACCTTCCTCCATGACTGTAAGTTTCCTGAGGCCTCCCCAGCCATATGGAACTGTGAGTCAATTAAACCTCTTTTCTTTATAAATGACCCAGTCTTGGATATTTCTTCATAGCAACATGAGAATGGACTAATGCAGAGATATTTTCAAATTCCCCTCTATAGGGGATGTGTCATTTGCATCTCCTCAGCAATGTGTAAGATGCCTGTTAATCCACAGTCCTGCCTACAGTGAAGTTGAACTTTTGTATTTTTAACAATCGAATAGGTGAGAAATAGTATTTCAGTACAGATTTAATTTGTATTTTTTTTCTTGTTAGGAGGGAGGTTGTACATCTTTTCATGTGTTTCTGGATTGCTTGCTTGTTTTGTATAATCCTGAACCTTTGTAATCTGTCCACATTGCTCTGTGGATATACGGTTTGTTGTGCCTTTTTGCTCCATTGCATTCTGTAGACTACATTCATTACATATAAGTTTAACTTGGTTCTTTTTCCTAGCATCTTCCATTACCATAAGCCATTACCATAAACATGGGGAGAGACAATTTCTCTGGGATATGTATCTAGGAGGACATATGCACATTTAATTTCACTCAGGGCTGCCAGATTTTTCTGAAATGTCTGTAACCATCTACCTTTCCACCAACATGGCATAAGAATTTTTACTTCAAATTTACTCATGTTACAGATAAGGCAGTGTGGCCTAGATGGATCATAAATTCAGCCAGTAAGAGCCAGGATTTGAACCTTGGTCCTTCAGTCTACATTAATCATTGTTGACTAATGCCACATTCAATAAAAATGAATTAATTCAACAGACATTTATGGAGTGTTCACTGCATGGCAAAGGTTCTGGGTACTGGAGATATAAGAAGGAGATTATTGTCTTAAGGTGTAGGGGGGGAGATCAGTAAATAATCAAATAGCGATAGTCAAGATTTGTATATGTCCATCTGGAAGTATGCATATGTCACGTGGGTGGTCTGTGTGAAGTGGCCAAGCCAGCCTTTCTTCTGACTCTTGGCCAAGTCTGAACAGGATGAAGGAGGCTGATAATTTTGCTCTTTTGCTTCACCAGATTCCTCTGCTGGTCACAGGCTTATTTTATAAGGCTTTGTGGGAACGTTTCCACATCTAGAAATGTTGGCCAACTAGTCTGCCATATTAATAAGTTCTTTGGAAAGCTCAATCCACATACAGTTAGAAAAAAAGAAATACATTTGGATGGGTACATCATCCTCTGGTTTTGTCCTCAGGACTATGAATTTCTGATGAAAACTTAGAGAAAACAAGTTTCTCCTTTTGTAGTTTTATCTGATTTGGCTCCCATCATTTTCCACCTGCGTTAAAAGCAACTAGTTTGGACTGGAGCAGTGTCCCACAGTTTTCAATGCCTGGGCCTTTTTCTTGAGACAGAGTCTTGCTCTGCTGCCTAGGCTGAGTACAGTGATATAATCATAGCTCACCGCAACCTCAGACTCCTGGACTCAAGCAATCCTCCCACCTCAGCCTTAAAGTAGGCAGGACTACAGGCATGCACCACCATGCTGGGCTAATTTTAAAATTTTTATCTTTCATTTTTAGTAGAGATGAGATTTTGCTATGTTTCCCAGGCTGGTCTCAAACTCCTGGCCTCAGGTGATCCTCCTGCCTTTGTCTCCCAAAGTGCTGGTATTACAAGCATGAGCCAGCATGCCTGACCTCTTATTCCTTTTCTATCCATGTTTTCAAAGATATTATCTTCTGAATAAATCATTTGCTAGATAATGACTACTGTTATTTTTCTATTTATGATTCAGATATGTTTGATTATGTAATAAAATCACATTTTAGAATTTCTTATGATGGCCCTGATAGCCAATCAGAGCTTCTAATTGTCACCTGATCATATGGTTTGGCTCTGTGCCTCCACCCAAATCTTATCTCAAATTGTAATACCCATGTGTCAAGGGAGGGACCAGGTGGGAGGTAATTGGATCATGAGGGTGGTTTCCTCCATGCTGTTCTCATGATAGTGAGGGAGTTTTCACGAGATCTGATGCTTTTTAAAGGGGCAGTTTCCCCTGCATGCTCTCTCTCTCTTGCTGCCTTGTGAAGAAGGTGCTTGCTTCTCCTTCACCTTCCACTACGATTATAAATTTTTTGAGGCCTCCCCAGCCTTGTGAAACTGTGAGTCAATTAAGCCTCTTCTTTTTATAAATTACCCAGTTTTGGGTAATTCTTTTTTTTTTTCCCGAGACGGAGTCTCGCTCTGTCGCCCAGACTGGAGTGCAGGGGCGCTATCTCGGCTCACTGCAAGCTCCGCCTCCCGGGTTCACGCCATTCTCCTGCCTCAGCCTCCCGAGTAGCTGGGACTACAGACGCCCGCTACCTCGCCCGGCTAGTTTTTTGTATTTTTTAGTAGAGACGGGGTTTCACTGTGTTAGCCAGGATGATCTCGATCTCCTGACCTCGTGATCCGCCCCTCTCGGCCTCCCAAAGTGCTGGGATTACAGGCTTGAGCCACCACGCCCGGCCTGGGTAATTCTTTATAACAGTGTGAAAGTGGACAGCTACAGACTTCAATAATATTTAAGACATTTTGGGGTCCATATCTCTGATTATCTCTCTCTATATATATATGTGTTTGTGTGAGTGTGTATACATATGGAGACAGGGAGAGAATTGCATCTCAGGAATTCCTCTGATGTCACCTATGATTATCATCCAAACGAATTCGGCACTCAATTGATGGAGTCTCAGAAAAAAATCTTACATTGTGTTAAACGTATGGGCTGTGAGGTCAGACTGCTTATGTTCGATCCCAGATATGGCTCTTGCTTTCAGGTATCGAGTAACTACTGTGTGCCGGGCATGGCTCTAAAGTGATGGCAGCAGTGGCCCATCTGTAGTGGCTGCTGCAAAGACACCAGCTGCAGCGGGGTAGGTACAACTGGGGCTGTGCACTCTGTGTAAAAGAGTCTGTGCAAAAGAGCCAGCAGGAGCCAGGAACTGGTGGGAGCCTTGTCCCCTGCTGAGTGGGTGGGGTGGGAGCCCCATGCTCCCTGGGTGCATGCTGCAGACCCGGGCATCCCTGTGCTCTTGGGGGCCCAGGAAGCCTCTTGCCCCTACAGGCTTGAAAGTGCCTGCTCCCACTGCCTGGCCTTTCCCTGCTCCTGGTGCCCACCCTGGGGTGAAGCAAAATTGTGGCCAAGCCCGAGTGCTGTCACAACCCTGCTGGGTGTGTGCACACTTGGGGTGGTGCTGATACACCAGCCCCCTCCTGCCTTGGCCCTTTGTGGACTTTGGGCACCGATGAGCATGGGAGGGAGGCTGAGGTAGGTGACTGAGGGCAGCTCTGTGTGGGCCTGCAGGTGCCCCTTGGCAGGAACAGCCTGGGTGCCTTGGACAGCATGTTGATGGCAGGAGGCAGACAGGCTCCTGGGCATAAAGGGGCAGGTCCTTGGTGAAACACCTTCATGCCAGGGAGGGCCTGAAGCCTGGGGGCTGGGCTGCCAGTTCTGGGTGGAGTCTGTGGCTGGAGTGAGACCTTATGGTGCTTTTCCTGCACTTGTCCTTGGCTGCCCATGGGCCAATCAGCATGTACTTCCTCCCTTCTGAGCCCATAAAACCCCCAGATGCAGCCAGACTCACACAGATATTGGGATGACCTGCCTGCAGATAGGAGCTACCCACTACAGGTCTTCTCTCTGCTGAGGGTTTCATGTTCATCGGGACGACCTGCCTGCAGATAGGAGCTACCCACTTTGGACCTCCAGAGAGCTGTACTGTTGCTCAATAAAGCACTTTGCCTTGTTCACTCTCTAGTTGTCTGCATACCTCATCCTTCCTGGATGTGGGGCAAGAACTCAGGACCTGCTGAATGGTGGGACTGAAAGACCTGTAACACAAACAGGGCTGAAACACATCCCCTTGCTGGCCACATTGCAGGTGACAAGAAGGAGAGTAGAGCTGTGGCCCTTCAGGGACCCTAGACCTAGGGGCTCCCCAAGTCAGAGCTGTAACACCCTCTCTGGGGCTCTGAGGTTTCTGGCATCTTTGAGCTTTCAGGCGCTATCATGTTCCCCCTGCCCAGACACTGGTGCCTGCAACAGAAGCCACTTGCGGTATGTCTGGTCCAGCTGCAGCCTTGCACGGAGCCAGTGTCTGTGCCAGTGCCTGGAGTTGCCTGCCCCACTGCAGCAGCTAGTATGCCTGGCTGTGTACAGTGGCCAGACCCTGTGCTTGCTTGTTTGCTCACATACCCCTTGCTGCTCCATGCCTGGCTCGCCCTTGGCAGGTGTGGAATCGGGGCCAGTAGTGCAAGCCAAGCGCAGCCTGCTAGGCCAAGTGGGTGGAATTGAGTCCAGCGGGCACAAACAATACTCAGGCAGAAGGCACTGCTGGCCACAGAGGTTTCCAGCTGGTGAAGTGACACCCCAAGGATCCCGTGACATAAGCACTTGGAATTTATTATTAAATTAAATGCTCTATTACTTTTGTTTACAGGTGGCACCTTAACTTGGCTTCATCAAAATTAAAGTAACTTATTTATTTATATCCAAAAAGTCTGTGACTTCAGGTCTGGCTGGATCCAGGGTTCAGAAGCTATCAAGTCCTAGTCCTACCTTCTTGTATTTCCTCCTCAATCAGGCTGCTTGTTGTGGCAACTTTTCTCATGACAGCTCCAGTTTTACAATTTACCCACTGCACAATCTGAATAGAAGAGATTCTCTCTTCCTGAGAGTTTCAACAGAAGTGTCAGAATGAGAGGACAGATTTATCTGTCCGTTTCAGAACAACCCACCGTGGCTGTGGCAGTTTGATGCTCAGACTGCACAGATATATGTCAAATGCCCATGCTGGACCTGGGGGAGGGGGTCTGCTTCACAACATCACCTGAGAGTAGGGGAAGGCCGCTCCTCAAGGAAAACTGGGGGGCTGTGGTCAGAAGAGGGGCATGAGTGCTGGCATGCAGAAGAGCAGATGCCCCATCCATTTCACAGATGGGGAAACTGAGGTGAACTTAGGCCCAAAAGCTGGGAACTGGCTCACGTCACAGCCAGTAAATGGGGCTGCCAAGATTCTGACCCAGTTCTCTCTAACTCCACGGCCCTCACCTCTTCTGCTGTGTACTGCTGCGGGCAGGCTGTGCCTCATGTCCCTTTCTGTGCCCTCACGCTCTCTGGCTATTCCTGGTTCTGAGATCCTATTTGTACTCTCAGGGTGTGTAGATCTCTGTCTTAATCATGTCCTCCACCCTCCATTCTAATTAACAGGGTTCTTTGGTTTTGAACCACCTTGTCTTTCACTGCCTTATCTCAGCTGGTTCTCATAGTAATCTAGGGTGGTACACTGGGCTAAGACTATTGTCTGTTAGTAACATAAAAACTACAGCTTTATGGTGGTATGCAGTGGGTGCCTAATAATGGTGACACACTCTTGAACATAAATTGTTCTCCTACAAGTGTTTCTCCCACTGTTAGTTCCTCAAAAAACACCAGGAGGTGAGTTAGCTGTGGATCAGATTGTGGGCTAGTGGATGTGTTAAGAACAGAGCATGTGGGCAGCAAAGTGCCAAGAGGAAGAAAAAGGAAAGAAAGGGGAAGGGAGGGAAAGCAAGAGAAGAAAAAGGGAGGGGAGGGGAGGAAGAGAAAGAGAAGGAGAGAGGAGGAGAGGGGAGGGAGGGGAGAAGAGGGTAGGAAAGGGAAAAGATAGGAGGGGAGAGGAGGGAAAGGAAGAGAAGGGAAGGGGAGAGGAGGGGAAGGGAGGTGAGGAGAAAGAAGGGGAGGGGAGGAGAAGGAAGAGAAGGTGAGGGGAGGAAAAGAAAGAGATAGGAAGTGAAATGAGGGAAAGAAAGAGAAGGGAAGGGGAGGGGGGAAAGGGAGGGGAGAAAAGGAAGAGAAAGAGAGGGGAGGGGAGGACAGAGGAGGGGAGAAGAGAGAAAGGAAGATAAAGAGGTGAGTGGGGGAGGGAAAGGAAGAGAAGGAGAGAGGAGGGAAAGGAAGTGAAGGGAAAGGGAGAGAAGGGGAAGGGAGGGGAGGCAAAGAAAGGGGAAGGGAGGCGAGGCAAAGAAAGAGAAAGAGAGGGGAGAGGAGGGGAAGGAAGGGGAGGCAAAGAAAGAGAA
>NW_012110919.1:17240274-17305803 GCF_000951035.1 Colobus angolensis palliatus | reverse complement strand
CTCCTGCCTCAGCCTCCCGAGTAGCTGGGACCACAGGCGCCTGCCACCTCGCCCGGCTAGTTTTTTGTATTTTTAGTAGAGACGGGGTTTCACCGAGTTAGCCAGGATGGGGCAATTCTTTATAGCAGTATGAAAATGGACTAATAAAGGGGGTGAGAAAGGAGGCAGAAAGAAGCTAAGAGTGTCGCCCCAGGAGAGCTCTTGCTACTGCGTGGAAAGACACATCAAGAGGAGAACAAAGGTTTCCCTTCCAACATTGCTTGCTGACACAGTCCCGGGCTCTGAGACTCGTGTAAGGTTCTAGGGAGGCTGTCTTGCCCTGGCCCTCAGATTGTTCACATACCACAGGTGTTTGAGAGAAAGAGCAGAGCAAATGAGGAGGCACAAGCAGTTGGGGGTATGCAAAGGCACCATAGTTACTAAACTCCTAACTTTTCACCAAGCTTGCTGTGGTGGTGAGGTGCATTGCTTTGGAGTTGGATGAATATGGCTGTAAATTCCAGCTCTGCCATTTACTGTGGGACATAAACACATCCTGGATCTTCTCTATGTGTTACTGTACTTATGCATAAAATGGCAGTCATTATATCAACCTTGTGTGGTTATCAAGATAATTTAAAGAGTGTCTGTAAAATGCCTGGAGCATAATAGGTCCTCAATAAATAATAGCTATGAGCAAAACCTACCTCCTCCTCAAGGTTTACAAGCCCCTCCTTTCTCTCCCACCCTCTCCCTGCTGTTCGTTGCACACAGCACAAACGCACTAATCTTCTTTCAGCCCCTCAAACACGCCAAGTCCATTCCCATGTCAGGACCTTGGCCTGTGCTGTTCCCTTTGCCTGGAGAACTCTCCTCATGAATGTCCAGCCTCACGGCTCTTCCTTATCTCTCCTGCAGTGGTGCTTACTCTCATTTCCTTATCTTACCTCCTTAATTCATCCAAGTTCCTCCCTACCACACCACCCTGTTGCATCTCTTACAACATGTGTCATCATTGTCTGAAATGACTTGGAGTTTTTTGATGGTCTCTCTTCTGCTAGGATGGAACTTCCAGGAGGACAGAAACTTCCACTGTGTTTCTCATGCTGTATTTCCAGTATCGGGGCCTAGTAGATGCTCAATAAACTCTTCTGAAGGAGACAATGACCATGGTGATGGTGATAGTGACATTGACTATGTGGACTCAATAATCTCCTCTTTCCCAACCTTCAGAAATTTTTTCTTTTCTAACCTGCCTCAGCTTCAGAGCTTCTCCCTGTGTCTTGCAGGAGTTTTGTGGGTCACAGGCAGTGCCGGATGTAAAGAACGCAGCCCATGGGATGAGGAGATGACACACACAGCCTTTGGGAGGAAGACACGGCCCGTGAAAGAGAGCAACGTGAAACAGAGCAACGTGAAACAGCAGAGTTTTCTTGGCCTGAGGTCTGAGATGCTGCAGTGAGTTTATAGAATGCTAGCCAGTTATGGTTGTTTGTTATGGAACATTTACATAGCATTCAATGTTGGCCAGGATCTTTTACAATCCTCTAATCAAATTTGCAAAGAACTTTACAAACTTTAAAAAAATTAGCTATTAGTTTTAAACTAGCAGGAGTACACCTGCACCAAAAAAGGGGACGCTTGAGTTTTGTGGGACTGGAATTCCTTTTCATCCTCAGATGCTTGGCTTCATCTCAGCTGGTTGTACTGAGGGTTAGGCCTTTAACATAATTTCTTTTGAGGGAGGACACAAGTCAAACCATAACAGTTCGTAATCATGACCAAAAAGACATTAGGAATCTCCACACTAAATTAGAAATGCCATTTGATCCAGCAAACCCACTACTGGGTATCTACCCAGAGGAAAAAAAGTTATTATGTGGAAAAGATACTTGCACACACGTTTATAGCAGCACAATTCGCAATTACAAAAATATGGAACCAGCCCAAATGCCCATCAATCAATGAGTGGATAAAGAAATTCTGGTGTATACATTTACCATGGAATACTGCTCAGCCATAAAATGGAGTGAATTAATGGCATTTGCCACAACCTGGATGGAACTGGAGACTATTATCCTAAGTGAAGTAACTCAGGCATGGAAAACCAAACATCACATGTTCTCACTTGTAAGTGAGAGCTAAGCTATGAAGATGCAAAGGCATAAGAATGATACAATGGACTCTGGGGACTTGGGGGAAAGGGTGGGAGGGGGTAAGGGATAAAATACTACAAATTTGATTCGGTATATACTGCTCAGGTGATGGGTGCACCAAAATCTCACAAATCACCACTAAAGAACTTACTCATAAAACCAAATACCACCTGTTCCGCCAAAACCTATGGAAATAAAACATTTTTTAAAAAGAGGACATTAGTCTACATGATTTTTTTTTTGATTTTGTGTGTGTGTGTGTGTGTTTGTGTTTGTGTTTTGTTTTGTTTTTGAGACGGTCTCACTCTGTCGCTCCAGCTGGAATGCAATGGCTTGATCTTGGCTCTCTGCTACTTCTGCCTCCTGGGTTCAAATGATTCTCATGCCTCAGCCACCTGAATAGCTGGGATTACAGGCACAGGTCACTACATCCTGGTAATTTTTGTATTTTTTGTAGAGATGGGGTTTCACCATGTTGCCCAGGCTGTTTTGAAATCCCTGAGCTCAAAGTAATCTACCTGCCTTGGCCTCCCAAAGTGTTAAGATTATGGGAGTGAGCCATTACACCTGGCTTGTTATTTGTTTTGATGGAAGAAATGATGTTTTGCAATTGTAGCCTGCTCTGCAAAAAAATAATGATGTATGTTAGGAACTTACAAAATTAGCTAATGTATCAGAAAGTCATATACAGTGGAATTTCTAGGCCAAAAAATAAGAATATTTTTAAGGATTTTGATTTTTATCACCTAATTTCCTCCAGAAAGACTAAGCTGTAATGCTTTCAGTTAGAGCAGTGGTAGGTGTTCCTCTGACGTCAGGCTTTATTATCTTTGTTTACTGGGCCATACCTGGCATCTATTAGGTGTGCAATACATATTTCAATGTAAAACACAATTTCTTCATTGTATTTCATTTCTTCATGCTTCATTTTAAAGCATTAGCATGTGTCAAATATTGCATGGGATATACTTGAGCTGAAAGATTATCTATGGTTTGAAATTCAAATTTAAGTAGGCATTTTGTGTTTTTATTTGCTCAATTTGGCAAAATCCGTTTGTACAATAGGAATGAAAGCAACCCCCTCTCATGACCAGAATATGATCACCACAATCACTCCAGGCTGTCCCTAGCCCAGTGGCTGGCATGGAGTAGGCCCTCATCAAAAGACACTAAACAGAGACGAAACAGAGAACATTTGTTTCTCTGTGCACTACTTGCCTTTGCAAGCAGCTGCCATTTCTTTAAGCACTTAAGAAATCTCAGGCATTTTAGGGACATTATCTCAATCTTGTCATTGCTCACTTAGCTCCAGTCATACTGGTCTCCTTTCTGTTACTCAGACACAAGCCAGCCTGTCCTGGCCCTGGGCTCTTTGCACAAAGTTCCCTCTGCCTGGACTGCTCTTGCCTCAACCCCTTTGCATGGCTGCCTCTTCTCACTGTTCAGGTCTTAGCTCGAATCTTATTCCTCAGGGGAGACATCATGCTCAGCCCACCAAAGCTTCCCTCTTCTTGTCCTCAAGCCACATGCGTGTCATCTCCGTGTCTCGTCATCTGCCTAACACTGCTTATTGTCCAAGGCAGAGCCCCAGACAGACGCCATGGTCACAAAGTAGGCAGGAAAGTCAAGGGAACACTGTCAGTGACTCTTGTCAGACCCTGGTGGCTCCAGGCGGCTCAGCTCTGTAGCATTTCAGAGGGGCTCGAATGAAGAATAAGTCAAGCCGTGGGCCGACCCAACCTGGGCAGGATGTGAGGAGGGCAGGAGATGTCACCGCTGGCACAGGAGAGAAAAGCAGCAGCGGCTGCTGCCTGTTGGCTGGGAGGGGACATTGGTGAGCATAGTTGAGCCCCTGCCACCCCCAACTCCTCAAAGTCATTGGAAGGAATGTGATGGGAGTTGGAGCTTCCCTGACTGTGTGAGGATGAAGCCAGATAAATTCTGTTTGTTAAGGCACTAGGTAGTGGGGAAAATTGTGGCTAAAATTATGACTCTTCTTCTTTAAGGGAGGAGGGGCATGGCTAACTGGACTAAGGCAGAGGGAGGTGAAGAATGCTGATTTCACTTAGCCCTCCTCAGCAGCCCCATGCAACATTTTTGTGGGCTAAGGGTGATCTTAGCCAGTGAAAAACTTTTGGTCTTATCAGTCTTCTGGCTGCGTCAGTCCTGAGGGCATTTGGTGGTGGCGGTGGCAGGGTGGGGGTGTTGGGTATGTTGTGGTGCAGAGAGGAATCTTCCCTCCAGCCAAGCAGCCAAGTAGTAGCTGGGTGCTTTGATCCAGACAATTCTTCAGGAGAAATTTCTTCCCCTATTCTCATGTTTTCATGAGGAAATTTTTCCCCTCTTTCCAGGAGGTAAAGAATTTGGAAGTAATGCTCTTCCTGCTTTTTTCTTGCTGAATCTTCCCTCAAGGGATGAGGAGAGCTTAACCTGATTGATGTTCACCTCTTCCTCTCTCTCTCCTTTCATAATGGCCTGTCTGCAGGATGCAGGCTTTCTTCCAGAGCTCCCATAGACAGCTGCTCAGGTGGTGCACTGCAAAACTCCATGAGTTGCCATTAGCAGACAGGGAGCAAATGGCACCCTCTAGAGTGCAGAGTGCAGGCCCTGTATTCTCCTGCAATTCCAGCCTTCTGCCAAGGTGTAAATACCTCGGGATCAGATATGGGACATTTTCATCATCACAGAAATTTCCACTGAAGAACTTTGGGCTAGATTTAGGGGAAAGTTGCAACAACCTATTTAACCAGGGAAAATTGGCTGTGTTCTCTAATTAGGCAGTACCAAGATTATAGGTGATAGTTTATCCTCCATTGGACTTCTGTATTTATATTTCTAGATTTATTTTGCCCTAGGGGCAGTGAGGCAGAGGTGAGATTAATCCCTTTAGCTCCTAACACAACCAAGTAAGGACAAAGGGATAATAGAACTGAGCCCTAAAAGAGGCACTGAAAGGGAGGGACCCAGCTGCCAAGGGACTTGAGGATGCCACACCCAGCACACATTAGGACTGACCACCAAGAGAGATCCGAGGGAGGGAAAGTGGCAAAGTCTTTCAGAAACATAATCCAGACAACAGCTCCAGAATCCTTGAGATCCAGATCAGATTGTCTTGAAACCTCATTCCATCCCCTCAGCAGTTCGACTCTCTTCTCCAGGTTTCTTTTGTTTGAGATGGCGTCTCGCTCTGTCGCCCATGCTGGAGTGCAGTGGTGGAATCCCAGCTCACTGCAACCTCTGCCTCCAGGGTTCAAGTGATTCTCCTGCCTCAGCCTCTCAAGTAGCTGGGACTACAGGTGCATGCTATCTGCCCAGCTAATTTTTGTATTTCTTTAGTAGAGCGGGGTTTTACCTTGTTGGCCAGGTTGGTCTCGAATTCATGACCTCAGGTGATCCACCCGCCTTGGCCTCCCAAAGTGCTGGGATTACAGGTGTGAGTGACTGCGCCTGACCTCTTCTCCAGATTTCTGAGTATTCTTGACATTCTCAGGGTCCTTTTCTGCTTGAGACTAACCTATCTGTGCTGTGTCAACCCAGACCTGACTTTCAGCCCCTTCTTTGGTTTTGATGCACCCCCCCCCTTCTATCCCCATGCCAAATATTTGAGAGGAAATATGGAATGATGGTGAACAGTTAGGACTCTGAAGTCACACTGCCTGGGCCTGTCACTTGCTACTAGCTTTGGGACCTTGGGCAACTTACCAAACTTCTCTGTGCCTCAGTTTCCTCATCTGGGAAATTGGAATAATAATTGAGTTATTGTAAAAATTAGATGGATTAATTTGTGGAAAGTCCTACAACAGTTCCTAGCACATAATAACCCTTTAAAAAGGGTTAGTCCCTATTTGTAGGTATATCGGATTTCACTGAAGATTTGGAGTCGACAGAGAAATCAGACTGTGTATGCTGCTGTAAACAATTCGAAATATGCAGTTAGCCATTCCTGGTGTTAAATGTCTGTTCAGCTTCCGGCAAAGAAGCTCTGATTAGCCTCCTACTGTATGTGGTACTGATCTCCCCTTTGTCCCCCTTTTTTCTTCTTCTCCCTTCTTTGGCGGGGCGTCTCTAGAGTGGGGGTCCCAGCTGGCCGGAGCAGGGTATGGGGTTTTATCATCCAAATCCCTGACTGCTATTTTACAATGAGTTTTTATCATTCCAGATTTATGACTTTTCATGCTTTTATGCCAGTGGCATTTCAGGCTAAAATAGCTGTTGTTATCTATTTCAGAGGAAGTGGGAGATGGGAGCTTGCATACATCGTCTGTGAGTAATCGGCTGCGGCTTTGAGTCAGTAATTCCTGGTCCCCTTTCTGCAGGGTCTAGGCTGGGGGCTGTAGTGCAGCTGATCTAAGGTTTATTCTGGGGTGTTGCCTAAGCCCAGTGGAAGCACCACTCCTCTTAGAAAAAAAAAAAAAAAAAAAAAAAAAAGACCTGGAGTGGTGAACCTGGGAGGAACTGGCACCGATCTTAGAGCAGAAAAGACCCAGGTCTCATGCCAGCTCTGCTACTTACCAGCCCTGTGATCTTGGGCAATTTCTTTCACTTCTCTGGGTCTCAGTTTCCTGACATGCAAAATGCTATAGCAACCTTACGAAGCTTTTACTACACTGTATAGTTCAGTAGGATAGTGTATTTAAAAGGCAATAGTGCATTTTAAAAACCTGGTATACAGTGGGTGCTCAATAAGCATTTGTTTTAACTTACTTTATTCATTGCTCATACAATGTTTATGAGGTGGGTGTTCTTGCCTTATTTTGATAGGCAAATTGCTGCAGGTTAGGAAGCTAATAAACACTTGAGCCGGGATGGCAACTGAACTGTGTAGTTCCAAATGTTATGGTTTTGCCTTTTATATATCACACAAACAAATCCATGAATACATTCTCTTTGTCAAAACTCAACAATTCATAAGCATATAGAGTGAAAAGTTAAATTCATCCTTCATCTGTTGACCCCATTCTCCTCCTCAAAGATAATCACCATTAACAGTTCATTATGAGTATAGTTCATTTATTATGAAGCTTCATAATTTTTAAACACTTTTAAAAAAGGAATGGGATGTATATCTATCATCTCTCTCTCTCTCTCTTTCTCTGTCTACATATCTATCTATCTACCTATCTAATCTATCTATCTACCTATCTATTTAACCAGTTTTGTGATTCATTTTTGACGCTTAGCTCTATGTCGTGGAGACATTTTCGTACCAGTACATGTAACTTTGCATCATTCTTTGTAACCACTATTTAAGAGTCTGTAAAATGATTATATGATAAATTATGTAATCAGGTTTAATTATTGCAATCAAGTGTTAATGTAATCAAGTATTAATGATTTATCTATTGAAAAATGTTTGGACTGTGTTCAGTGTTTTGCTTTTTAACGTCACTTGCTGGTTTTAATTTGACGGGACTTGATTCTGATGTAGTTCCCATCTGTCAATCTTTCTTGTTACAGCTACTGCATTTTGTGTCTTGCTTAGGAAGATCTTCTTCCCATCTCAAGGTTGTAAAAACATTATCCTATATTTTCTTCTAGAATGCTAAAAATCACACCATAACACTAGAAGTGAAACCCAAGACATGCTTTGTCACTTACAGTGTAGGGTCAGTGTTATCAAGCTGTTGAGGATAAGAACTAATTGCCAGCCACTGTTCATGTTGTGTCTGAATTCATTTGTTATGGAGCATACTTCGTAGTTTTGGTTTCTATGTTGAACTCTAGTGCATCTGGGATTTAGTGTTTTGAATGGTGTGGAGTAGGATCTAATTTTATTTTTTCTTTTGTAAGAGGGCAGTTTTGTCAATACCATGTATTGGATAGTCTTTCCTTTCTCTTCTAATTTAAATGGTCACCATTATTATCATTATGGGTCTATTTCTGAAATCTCCTCTTCCATTTCTGTATATATATTATCCATTTACATATATGTATATATATAAGCTTAGTTATATTAATCATTTCTTCTGTTCCTTTGCTCTATACTTGAACCAATACTATGTTGGCAAAATGTAAGTGTTCAAATAATGCTAAATATTTTTGACTGAATTAATGTAGTGAATTAAATAGATGCCTTATTTCATGATTCTGGTATTTCTTTGATTATGTTCCTAAATCTGATCTGTTAATATTTATTTGGAATTTTCATTAGTTTGGTGAAGATGGACTATGGTTTCTGAAATCTTACCTGCAAATATTTATTTGGAATTTTGTGTTAGTTTGATAAAGATGGGCTGTAGTTTTCTAAATCTGACCTGTCAATATTTATTTGGAATTTTGTATTAGTTTGGTGAAGATGGACTATGGTTTTCTAAATCTTATCTATCAGTATTTATTTTGAATTTTGCGTTAGTTTGGTGAAGATGGACTATGGTTTTCTAAATCTTATCTGTTAATATGTATTTGGAATTTTGCATTAGTTTGGTAAAGATGGACTGTAATTTTCTAAATCTAACCTGTGAATATTTATTTGGAACTTTGCATTGGTTTGGTGGCATTGGACGATAGTTTTCTAATCTGACCTGTCAATATTTATTTGGAGTTTTCCATTGGTTTTGTAACTTTGGACTATTTTGTATTGGTTTGGTGAAGCTGGATTTTTGTTTTTTATTTGCGTGCCCTCCTTGTCTGGCTTTGGTAGCAGCGAACGAGTCCCATGGTCTTTCATCGGATCACACCTTCTCTTTATTGAATTTCTACATATGTTAGTGACAGATTTTATTTCGGCTATTGTGACAGTACTAGAGCTCTGGAGCATCCATGAGAGAATATAACTAAAGAAAAACTCAGATCTTGATCTTGGATGAGATTGCTGGAATCTGGGGGCTGTTGCAGACTGGATGGCTTGGCTCAATGGAGGAATGCAGGCATCAGTTCTAGGAGTATTGTGAACTTGCCTAAGGAGGGTGGCAGGGTATTAACTCCACCGCGTGTGTGTGTGTGTGTGTGTGTACGCGCGTGTGTCTTCAGGCTATGCATATGCATGAGTATTTGCATATGTATTTGTGTTAAGCCTATATGCATGAATGTATAGCATATACATGCAGGTATAATATGTGAACACGTGAATGAGTCTACATGCCTGTGAGTAGATGTATGTGTGTATGAATACATGTGTGTTGGGGTGGCTTGCTTGTGTGTGTACTGATGAAATTCCTGCCTCATTCCAGGGCTGGCAATATAATGCAGGGATTGCTTTGGCCTTCATGGATTTTGGGAGTGGGTGGATCAGATGGTCAAGGTGAGATACAACTGGGAAAAGCCAAAGCAGGGGAAGTATGGCCTAGGGCTGCCAATGTGGCTTTGCAAAAGTGATTTAATTTCTCTCAACCTCAGTCTCCTCACATAAAACATGAGAGAGACTCATCCCTGCCCTGTCCCCTCCTTCTGTCCTCATGCTCGGTGTGAGACTCAGATGAGTTGACATCTGTGAAAGCCCCTCACAGGTCAAAGTGGAAGGAAATGCCATCAAGGTCTGTTTTTTTTTTTTGTTTCCCAGATGTGCTGTCACTAACAAGGCTGGGGCGGTGACATGGGGGCCCTAGCACTGGGCTGTCAAACAAACATGTAGGAATGTGCATTCCCCCAGAAGCTGGTACCCTCAGTGGCCTGTCACAGGGCTTGGATACTTCAAATGCAAGCCAACTTCACTTCTCTTTGTCTGTGGATATCAGTGCTTACTCCTCCTTCCCAACCCTCCTGTTGACACACAGATGAGCCAAGACAGACAAGCTGCATCTCTCTCTGGAGCAAATACTGGACATGCAGAACCAGATTTGGAAGCTGCCTGTCAGGGCAACAGGAAAACTTCAACCACTCCCTCTTGCTGAACCTGCCCTGCACTGTCCACTCACTTTCCCTTAGATAACTGTATTTGCCAGTTTAAAGGTGCCTGGGCTAGACTTCAGCAAAGTGGCCCCAACTATGCTTCTTCTGCTTTAAACACTATGGCATGGTCATTGTGCTCTGCAGGAGTCTGCAGGAGTGTTTGGCAGCTGAGGGTCGGGCAACCAGAAGATGAGGGCAGCAAGGAAGACCTGCCACTTGTGAGTGTGGGTTAATGTGGGAGAGTGCTGCCTGACAGTGGCCCACCTGAATAAATGGTAACAAAACATCCAGTGTATTAGCACTCTTTCTGATATCAATGACAGAAAAGCAAAACAAAACACCCATACCAAATTAACATAAGGAAAAAGCAAAATTTATTGGCTTAAGTAACTGGGAAGTCAAAATGTAAGTTTCAGGCATAGCTGGATCCAGGTATCAACCGTCTTCAGAGTATACTCTCTCTCTCTCCATCTCTTTGCTCTTTTCCCTCTGCATTTGACTGCATTCCCTTCTCCTACAGACAGGTTAACTCTCTGTGATGGAGGAAGATGGCCACTAGAAGTTCTGACTTCACATCTTCCCAAGACCCCCCAAAATAGATCATCTTCCCAGACTACTTTAGCAGAAGTCTCAGTGAAGACTAATTTGCCTGACTTGGGTCATATGTCTATTGTGGTCCAATCACTGTGGTTGGAGAGACAAAATCTGACCGGCCATTGGGGATCACTGGCTCACCCCTGTAGCTAGAGTAGGAGAATTCACAGTTTCACGATAGCACTTGGAGTGGGGGATCCATGCATCCCCAAATGGAAGGGATGCTGGACAATCAAAATTTTCTTTCCTACAGAAAGAACAAATGCTGGCTCAATTGAGAGAAGATGGGTTCCTTGACCTAAGTTACTTCCTAAGTCTTTGTAGGCAACATTTTCCATTGCTTTGAAACCATCTGATAGTAAAAGGAATAACATGCGGTTATTATCCTTACTGTTTATTAAGAGTATGGTGATTTCCCCCCAACACCTTACATTTCCAAGGCTGCTTGCAGTGTCATCATTGGAAATTATTTATGCATGTCTATCTCTTTCTTGAAATCTCGAGAACCCAGACTGGAAAGACGAGCCTAAAGATTCCGTGGATGTCACCTTCCTTCTGCTCAGATCATATTTGGGAAGAGAAAGTTCAATGTTTGGTGAAAATGCCTGAGAGGATCGTTGATATAGTTTATAAATCTAGTAGAGCCTATCTATTTCATTAGATTCTGGAGAGACCCACCCAGCTGGTAAAAGTCCTAGACATTTTATTCTTATGAAGAATCATTAAGAAAACTGGAGATATTATTTATCTTGAAAAACAGAAGATATACTGTTACTAAAATTCCCTGAAATTATCACAAGTTTTGAGTCAGTGATGGTAAAATGAGTCTGTGTCATGGGTCAATGTTTAGGCCCCTCACAGACCCTAATATATTTCTGCAAATTAGTCCTCCCTATAGACAAAATTACTGTCAGTAGATTCTGGCCAGTAATTTTATCTATAGGGAGGACTAATCTGTGCAAGTATGTTAGTCTGCTTAACAAAATACCATAGACTGAGTGACTTAAGCAACAGAAATTGATTTTCTCACAGTTCTGGAGGCTAGAAGTCCCAAATCGAAGTCCGGCAGGGCTGGTTTCTGGTGAGGGCTCCCTTCCTGGCTTGCAGATGACTGCCTTCTTGCTGCGTCCTCACATGGTGAGGAGAGAGCAAGCAAGCTCCCTGGTGTCTCTTCTTATAAGAACACTCATCCTATTGAATCAGGTCTCCCCAGCTACTCCTGCTATGATCTCATTTAACCTCAAGTACGTCTTATTACATAAAGGTCCTATCTCCAAATACAGTTACATTGGGGATTGGGGTTTCAACAGATGAATTTGGTGGGGGAGGGCATTTAGTTTATAATAGGAAGGAACAGTAGATTTATTCTTAATCCTGGTGAATCTCATCTTCCTTATCTTAAATAATGGAGAAAAAGAATATATTAAGATTAGCTCAGCTTCGAGTGACCCAAAATTCAAATTTAAATTAATAGTTGCCTAAACAAGATAGAAGTTTAATTCTTTCGATACAAATAAGTCTAGAAGGGAGCAGGAAGGGGTAGTTTGGCAGCTCTATGATCATAAGGAATTCCAGATTCTTCTTTTTTTTCTTTGAGACAGAGTCTCATTCTGTCACCCAGGCTGGAGTGCAGTGGTGCTACCTTGGCTCACTGCATCTTGCACCTCCCTGATTCAAGCAATTCTCCCACCTCAGCCTCCCAGGTAGGTGGGACTACAGGTGTGTACCACCACACCAAGCTAATTTTTGTATTTTTAGTAGAGATGAGATTTCGCCATGTTGACTAGGCTGGTCTCGAACTCCTGACCTCAGGTAATCTACTCGCCTCAGCCTCCCAAAGTGCTGGGATTACAAGTATGAACCACTGCGTCCAGCCAGGTTCTTCATTTTATTGTTCTATCTTCAATGCGTAACTTCTACTTCATAATCCAAGATGGCAGTTTGAGTTCCATGCCCAAAACATTTTAGCCATCAAGAAAGAGGACAAAGATGAAGAAGAGTATGCCTATTTTATTTAAGTATTTTTTCTGGATGTTGCACACGTAATTTCCTTTTATGTCTCCTTGGTCAGAACTCCTACACTGAGCTAACTTGGATTAAATGAATGCCAAAGTGCCTTCCAAGTCTACAGTTCTATGATGCCTCGTAAGAGTGAATGGAGGACTCACTGTGAGGTTTCTGATTATTGACCCATGATACAGACTCGTTTTAACATCACTGACTCAAAACTTGCGATAATTTTAGGCAGAAGCAGAAATGAAATGAACTTCTTTTGTAAGCAAAGGATAAGTTAGAATGTAATGAGATGATTAATATTTTGAAAGAAAAACATGCTTCAAACACAACTCAAGGAGTCACGGACTTGAGAATAGTTGGTAGACAAAGTAGAAAATAATCTTATCTACTGATCAAAGCAGGTCTCCTAAGCTTTCATTTTGTTACTAAACAATCAGTAACAAATGTTACTCATATGCTTCCAGATGTGCGTGGAAGACAATACCATGGCACCAGATTTTGAGAAAAGAAAAGCTTTATTTTGAGTCAACTGGCAAGGAGACGGGGAAATGCTCCAATCTGTCTCCTTGAGCTGAGGGCTTGGGTGGGTTTTATAAGCATGGGGTAATGAGGTATGATCTGATTGGATCTTGCAAGGAGGTGATGCCAGGAGGCATGATCTGACTGGATCCTGCCATGGGGTAATGCCAGGGTTTGATCTGATTGAATCCTGTCATTGGTGTCCACCTCTTAATTCAGTCCCTGCTCCTCTGCCCGAGCACTTAGGCTCCCTCCGTGGTTGTACACTTGGTTCATCTGGGCATGCTGTGGTTATATGACCTTCCACTTGGGAGTCCATGGCATGTAAAAAAACTCACAACTTTGTTACATAAAAATTGAAGCACATTGATTTAGTCCAGTTACAATTTTAGTTAAAAGTCAAGGAATTTGATGAAACGACCTCCAAGGTACCTTTCCAATAATTCTATACAAATTTGAGTGCATAATAAAATAACATTTCTAGGTTTGCCCCACCCAGTTAGCAAAATGACCTTGGTATCTTCTTTTTTTATCCTCTTCCTTCTACCACTCATCTGCTGCCACATAACAAATTACAGCAAAGAGTGGCTAAACACACATTTATTATTCCCAGTTTTTGAGGTCAGGAATCTGGGCTTGGCTTAGCTGGGTTCTCTGTTTTTGTCTCTCACAAGGCTGTAATTGACATGTCAGCCAGGGCTGAGGTCTTGTCTGAAAGTTTGACTATACTTTCATACAAGGTGGTGCTGGATGGCTGAGCATATTTTCTGTACAGTTTTGTTTGATTTTTCTCAAAGAGGGTCCCCCAATTGTATAAGCTT
Source organism: Colobus angolensis palliatus (assembly GCF_000951035.1). Classification (NCBI taxonomy): domain Eukaryota; kingdom Metazoa; phylum Chordata; class Mammalia; order Primates; family Cercopithecidae; genus Colobus; species Colobus angolensis. The sequence goes on along the minus strand of NW_012110919.1, from coordinate 17,291,891 downwards.
CGGCTCCCTTAACCCTCTAGAAGGGACCTGCCTCTGCTTCCCTCTCACTGTTGATTCTGTGACTCAGGATCCTCTTTCTAAGTAGCTGAGTGCCTGTGAGCTCTCAGGAGGATGGAGATCATAATGCCTCTGCCTTCATGTTGCCTTTGGGATCCCTTTCAGCTCTTACAGCAGGGTCCACAGCCAGCAGGCCCAGAGCGACCGCCTAACCTAGGTGCCTCTCAGGAACGAGCCTATTATTCATTAACAAGCCTGGTTATTTTATGGGCCAATTAACTAGGGAGGCCATGGAAGGGAAATTCCAACATTGTGCAAGTCTACATCTCCCCCTCTTCGTCTCTCTTTTCTCCCCGCTGTAGTTTGGGTTTCTGCCACTGTTTAAATTTAAGCCGATTTGCTATCCCAGCATCTGCAGTTTGATTATTTGACTATTGCCTGGCTCTTGGTGAAACCACTGGGGACCCCACTAGCCAGTGATTAAATCTGGGCCATGATTACAATGGTTTTATTTTAGCTGGGCCTTTGTTTATGGGCCCACTGGTATTAGAGTACAATGTTATTGTAATGAGGTATTAGCCTCATAGAAAGAGTCATGTGAAGCAAGTGGCTGAGGCGCGCCAGACAAATGGAGTCGATTATTTGGCCAAAAATCTTTGCTTGATCTTCCATTTGGTTGTGAAAGAGAGTGTGTGGAGCAATTGCAGAGGAGGCTGTTCGTTATTGAACACTTACTGTGTGTCAGGCAAGACCGTGGCACTTATCAATGTTATGCATTTTATTTTGAAATGATCCGGAGAGGTGGGATTATTAACACATTGATATTTACAGAGGAGGCACAGAGTAGTTAAGAAACTGCCCTTAGTCACACAGCTAGCAAACGGAGGAGGTGTGCTACCCAGTCCGTTTGACTTCAAGGGCTCTGTTTCTTTTACTGGATGATGTGGATGTACTTGGTTGGGCACTCCCAGCCCCTATGGGTCTTTTTTCGTTTGCTTGTTTGTTTTTGATCTGGTAGTCTCAGTTTCAGACTTTCTTTCTGGTGGGTGCTGCCTGATGAGAGGAAGTTCTGAGAAGTAAGAATTCAGGTAAAGTCAATGTAGGAAGAGTCACCAAGACTGTTTTTGCTATCCCAAGAGCAGGGTCTCATTCCAGCTCTGCCATGGGAGTTTGTGTTTTTCTTGGACATGTCCCTGTCTCTCTGCCTCTCCGTTCCCTGTTTCCTTCTCCAGCATTATCACCTACCACTTTCTATCTAGCTCATGCTGCATTAGCTTCACAGGATGCAATTAGTTTATTTGTAAGTGTTCTCAGGAAACACTGATAAGGGAGAGAGAACATGAGACAAAGGGGGGAAGTAAGCCAATATTGAGTGAGTTATTAAGTACAATCTCTTGTGGGCAACTGCAGCTTAGTCCTGCTGGGGACTCCAGGGCCAGTGTAGGACACACACGTTAGAGTTATGCCACCTGAGGGCAGGTAGATCTTCTGTGACTTTGGAGAAAGCAGTCTAAAAGTTGCAAGTTTTGGCAATTGGAAGACTGGCTAATGTGCACAGAACTGCCCAGTGCCAAGAGGCTATGAGAATGTCGTTGACGCTGTTCTTATACAATGAGAAAAGTAAACCACAATTTGTTACCTCTGGAATAGGGTTTTCTGTTGTTTCCAGTTAAAGGGATTCCTAAGATGAGCTCTCGTCTAAGGATACCTTCCTTTCTTTCAGTCCTGTGCACATGCTGCCCTGTTTGTTGCATTAAGCAGGGACCCCTTTCATACTCTTGCCTCTGCCTGGTGTTCTTTCTCCTTCTACAGAGACTTTTCATCCTTTCAGTATGGCTGTGTCTGATCAACCAGTCAAAAGTTGACTGCTCTTTGAACCCAGGTTTGTCCATTTTTTAATGGTTAGATTCAAGAAGCATACATTCACCCTGTTGAAAGATTCTAAATACTCCCAATTTCCATACTGACTGTCGTGAAAGCAAAATAAACAAGAGACCATCAGCCCGGGGCTGTCCCTATGTTTTTGTAACAAATTGCAACCTAACTTAGTACTTGAACAAGCCAAAACCTACTTTAGGAGTATTTTTTTGTAACAAATAACTGAATTTCAGCCAATCACAGACATCCAACTGATCAGACCATGCCGCAGTAAGGCAAATACCTGTCTGTAATGAATCAAGTTATTTCTGCACTTTACATCTGTGTTCAGCCCATAAAACCTCACTTCCCACGCTGCAGAGCGCAGCTCTCAAAACCTCTTCTGGTTCTGAGTGCTGTCCCCTTCACGACTTGTTCTTTGCTCAAATAAATATTGTTAAATTTATTTTTTCTAAAGTTTTCCACTTAACATTGGTAACACACAGTTCACTCTCGCCAGGGACTACACTTTGAATAGTATTGCTTTGTACAATTCTGTACATTTGTACCTATTGAAGACGTTCTGTTTAGCTATTGCTGCATTAAAAAAATGACCCCCAAAACTTCCTCGCTTCAAACAACAACAATTTTATAATCTCAGATAATGTATTTGGGTCAGGAATTAGAAAAAGGCTCAGTTGGTCAATTCTGGTTTGGGATCTGTCATATGGTTGCACCCAGTGGCTGGAGTTGGACTAATGCAGGGCTGGGGAAGCTGGGGGCTGGTTGGACATCTCTGTCTTTGTGTAGTCTCAGGGCTGTTCCATGTCTTTGTGTAGTCTCAGGGCTGTTCCATGTTGTCTTTCTGCATAGGCTAGCTTGGACTTCCTTCTAGCATGGCAATTTCAGGGAAGTGGACTGTTTACCTGAGGGCTTAGATGTCAAACCTGAGTGTCCTAGTAGGCAAGATGGTATCTCAGTCATCTTCTAGGAACTGGCCTAAGAAGTCATGAAGCATCAGTTTGAATACTCTGTTGGTTGAGACAGTGACAAAAGTGAACCCATATTCAAGGGAAGGGGAAATACATCCCTCTTCTTGATGGAGGTAGCAAGATTCTAGAAGAACATGTGAGATGAGAGATATTATTGCAATCACCTTTGGAATATATGATCTGTCTCCTCCTATGGGGTGGTATACATATGGGCTGGGTGTGAGGGGCAAAGAATGAAGGCATAAAGCCTTTTAGAAAGCTGGTCTAGGTGAAAATGGAATGGGATATTATATAAGCAGTGGAAAAGGGGAGGGGAAGCTGGTTTGTATTATTTAGGAGGTAGAAATCACTAGGAAATGGTGACCAGGATGTGAAGAGTGAAGGAGAACAAGGACACAGATATACCAAAGATTGTTGGCTTGGTGGTTTGGGTGGATGGTGGGTCATTCACTAAGTTAGAGAATGTAGGAGGAAGAGCAGGAAGCAGGAGTGGGGCTGTTGATAGATTTGGCTTTGGACATGCTGAGTTGGAGTCATATTGCGTGAGTCATTAAAACTCTTCCAAGTATAGGACTGAGTGACAGTGTGGAAATTGGAAAAGGCTATATCCAGGTCTTCAGAGTCTCTCACAGGAGTGTGTCAGATACTCCAAGAAATTGGGCAACAGAAAGGCTGGATTATAGGGTAGATTGATACATTCAGGCAAGGAGGCTGGTTGAGGCAGCATAGTGCAGCGTTTGCAAAAGTTGCCTGATTATCAGAATCACCTGGAGAGCTTGTTAAAAATAAAAATTCCCAGGCTCCACCCCAAACATACTGGATCAGAATCTTCAGGGGAGAGGCCTGGGAATCCCTCTTTTTAATAAATGCTCCAGGTGAGTCTGATCAGGCAAGTTTGGCAAATGCTAAGGAAGTGATTATAGGGCTCTGCATTACACAACAGCAGGAGTGTCATTCACATACACAAAATGTGAGTGGTCCTCCCTGATGTGTACTAAACTGTCACCCTAGATTAAGAGCTCAGGCTCTCAAGTTAAACAAGTATGTGTGTCAATTTGAGCTCTACTGCTTCCTCCTATGTGATCATGGGAATGTAAAACCACTCTCAGTCTCAGCTTCTCATCTGTAAAATGGGAATAATGATCCCCTTGATAAAGTTGTTGTCATATGATTCTATGAGTGCATTTCAACACGAATTATCCCACAACTGGGTGTCCAACAATTCAATTTAATCCTAACACTAACTTCCTGGAGTTAGTATCAGATCCCACAAGTTAAAAGGGAGGGTTCCCAACAAGACTACGCCTACTTCAGATGTCAGCTGCACTTGGGGTCCCCAGGCTACTCATACTTTTGTCCAACTTGGCTACAAATGTGGGGGCTGACCCCTTCTCAGGTGTGATAATTCACTAGGATAACTCACACAACTCAGGAAAGCACTATATTGATGATTACCATTTTATTATAAAGAACACAATGATTAGCCAGATGAGGTGGCACATAGGGCAAGGTCTAGAAGGGTCCCAACCACAGCAGCCTCTGCCCTGTGGCATCCAGGGAACACATTCACCAACCAGGAAGCTCCTAGAGCCTTGTTGTTCAAAGTTTTTATTGAGGTCTCAATTCTGTAGTCATGATTCAATCAGTGGTTGAGGGATTGAACTCAGTCACCAGTGCCCCTCTCCTCTCCAGAGGTTGGGGAAGAGAGTGCTGAAAGTTCCAGCTCTATAATCACATGATTGACCTTCTTGGTGAGCAGCTCCCATCCTGAATCTATCTAGGGAAACTGCCAGGAGCCACTTTATTAGCATAACAAAGACATTCCTATCACTCAGGAAATTCCCAGAGTTTTTAAAGCTGTGTGCCAGGAACTGGGAACAAAGACCAGATATATTTTTAAAATTATACCACAATGCTCAAGTGAGCTATCACAATAGCTCACTTTACATGAGCTAATTATGTCAAGTGTTCTGCATAGTACCCAGCATATAGCAAGATCTCAATAAATAGTAAATGTGATAATAAAGAAATAGATACAACAACAACAATAATAATAGTAATTAGTAATTATAGTAGTAGTACTAAAGAAGGACTGAAGTTTTCAGGTTTACAGCATACATGGAGTCTGGATTTAGGGATCCATATAGTTAAATTTGAAACACAAACTCTAGACCAATAGTAGAAGTGTGTGATTTGCAGTATCCCTGAGCTTTGAGCTGCAAGTGCTCAACTCTCTTCAGCTGAGGGTCAAGATTTGTACTAGAACTGCTATCCTTAGACTTTGGTGGGCACCAGGATCATGGGTGAAGCTTCTTAAACATAGAGACCCATGGATTCCATTATGGATATTCTGATTGGTAGGGCTACTGTGGGAACAGAACACCTGTAACTTTTTTTAACAAGTTTTCCAGGTGATAATAATTCATGTCGAAGGTAGAGAAACCACTGCCCTAGAGCCTCTATGTGAGAATCAAGTTGTCCAAGCTTTGAGAGAAGGCTGGAGAAACTGGACGGAGATGTGGCAGACACTGTTGATTTCCTGCCTGACAGTCATTATTTCTCTTTTGTACTTGCCACAAAGACAACAATTTGGTCTCAGATAATGGCAGCCATACTACTCTGGAAAGGCTGGGTCCTTCTCCATCCCTAGGGGTAAGTGTGAAAGCCACTCAGGTGAAAGTACTCTCCTTTCACTTGCTTTCAGAAAATCTGAGTGTGGCCAGGTGATGCAACGCTGGCCAGCAGGCATGAGGGGAGATCATTTGGGGGATGGGAATGGCTATCATTGCTGGTTAGATTAAAAAGGTAAGGAGGAAGATTTCCTTTTACTGCCTTCGAGCCTATAGTTGGTAAGTGATATCTGGAGGTGGATCAGTTATCTTGGAAACATGAGGCAAGCAAGCTTAGGAAGATGGGCTGGCACAGTGAACATGGTACAGTGGAAAGAAGTCTTTGCCCTCAAAAAAGGGTCCACGAATACATCATTGAGCTAATGGGTGAATCCGTCCAGGAGCCGCTCTCCCTCAGGAGTTCTTAATACAAGTAACAGAGGCTATCTAATGGGAGTTTTTTTCTATTCTTGACTAAGGCCCCAAAAGTTAGTCCTACAGGCACCTCTCCCCTCCTCCCAACATTATATCCAGGGAAGTTCTAGGCTAGACTTCTGGATCTGGGAACTACTGAAATTTTGGACCAGATGACTCTGTGTTATGAAGGGCTATGCTGTGCATTGTAGAATGTTTACCAGCATCCCTGCTCCTCAGCCTCCTAGATGCCAGCAGCACCCTTCTAGGTGTGACAACCAAAAGTGCCTCCTGACACTGCCAAACGTCCTCAGGAAGCGGGTAAGGGAGACAGCACTATCCTTCATTGACAGCCATTGCTGTCTGTGAATTATCCTCTTTAGGTCCCCTTCCCTTGGTTTAAGATGAAGAGAATGATTCACAGACTTTGATACGTCCCCACTGTACCCACACTGGCAGCTGTGCAAACTTGTGGGCTCCAGGCTTCCACTGTGTTGGAGGTGAGCATAATTGGAGAGTTCTTGGGAGAACTTTGGGATGCCTGGATGTTTTGGGAGACCCAGGGACTGTTGCCAGACTCTGGCCTGGAGAAGTTTAAAGGCGAGAAACTGGTGGAGCGTTATGTGGCAGAACAGCAAGAGTGGAGGCCTCCATGGCAGGGGACAGATGGGGAAGCCATGCCAGATCACCATGGAAGGATTCGCCCTTGGAAGTTCAAGGCAGGTGAGGGCTGTGTAGGGTGTATGGGGGCAGGTGGTGGTAATTGGTCAGTGGCAGGTGGATTATCTTTGCTCAAAAATGGTGCGGCAGGAAGTAGCTAAGGCGAGAGTCTCCAATAACCACAAAAATGTCTCCATCTGCCATCAGATGGCCACAATGCCAGGTAACAATGGCACCAACTGCTTAGGATCTTCCTCTTATTTCTGTTCTGCCCTATAGGGATGAGAGAAGCAACATTAGCAGGCGAGAGACAGCTGGAGCAAGGAACAGAAAGATACCCCTGTCCTCCCTACTTATTAGAGACTTTCTAGCTTCAGCCTAGCATGAACTGGGTAAAAAGGAGGGGCTGGAAAATGAGGAAGAACCTTTAACTTGGATGAGAAACTGAGGTTTTGATATTTGACTGGGCTGGACTTTTATCACCTGGTAAATAAGATGATTAGTTAATACCTAATAGTAATCAGAAAAACTAAGGACTCTTCCCAAGCTATCATACATGGCAGGGTCAGCAAACTTTTCTGTAAACGGAATATAGAGTAGACATTTTAGGCTTGGTGAGCCTTGGAGTCTCTGTTGCAAATACTCATTAACTCTATCTGTTTCACCTACTCCATTCTACTGCTATAATGTGAACGCAGCCACAGAAAATATGGAAACGAATGGGCGTGGCTATGTTCCTATAAAACTTCATTTAAAAAACAAGCCGCTGGTTGGATTTGTCCTATGGGCCACTGTTTGCTTAATCAAGGGGTTGACAGTTTGGGTTTGGGGAGATGCGAGCTGTTAGTGAAGTTTTGAAAGACTAAATGTGTCTTTCTTACGTGAGTTAAATGGCTTTCTTATGTGAGGCACCTGGAGTAGTCAAATTCATAAAGACGGAAAGTAGAATGGTGGTTGCCAGGGACTGAGGGGCACGACACTGCTTAGCACTTACTGAATACAGCATGTTTGATAAACCAGTTACAAATACCTGTCTTAATTCCTTATTGCTGAAGCCACTTTTCTATTACTTGTGGCTGAATCAGACACAGAAGAATACCAGAGCACCTGACGTGTAGCCATCGTTATCTTCATCATCCATCTGAATGTTTTGTTTGACAGGGATTACTTGGATCTGGGTAAGGATTCAGTGATTGGTTTTTTGTTTGTTTGTTTTTTTGTTTTTAATTGTGGTAAAAAAACAACAACATGAGGGCCGGGAGCAGTGGCTCATACCTGTAATCCCGGCACTTTGGGAGGCCGAGGCGGGTGGATCACCTGAGGTCAGGAGTTTAAGAGCCTGACCAACATGGTGAAACCCCTGATTCTACTAAAAATACAAAAATTAGCTGGGCATGGTGGCGTGCACCTGTAATCCCAGCTACTCGGTGGCTGAGGCAGGAGAATGGCTTGAACTTGGGAGGCAGAGGTTGCAATGAGCCGAGATCACGCCATTTTACTCCAGCTTGGGTGACGGAGCAAGACTCCATCTGAAAACAAACAGACAAAAAAAAAAAAAACGTGAAATTTACCATCTTAGCCATTTTTAAGTGTATAGTTCAGTAGTGTTAAGTGTTAAATAGATTCTATTGTTGGAAATAGATATTCAGAACTTTTCATCTTGTAAAACTGAAGCTCTTTATGCATTAAACAACACTCCCCCTTCTCCTGCCCCTCAGTCCCTGGCAACCCCCATTCTACTTTCTGTTTTTATGAATTTGACTATTCTAGGTGCCTCACATAAGAAAGTCATATAATATTTGTCTTTTTGTGGCCTACTTATTTTGTGATTGATTTAGCATAATGTCATCAAGTTTCCTCCATGTTTCAGCATGGAACAGGATTTCCTCCCTTTTAAAGGCTGAAGAGTATTCTGTTGTGTGTGGAAACCACTTTTTGTTTATCCATTCATTTATGGATGGACTCTTGAGTTACTTCCACCTTTTGGCTGCTATGCTATGCAAATGCTGCTATGAACACAAGTATAAAAATATCTCTTTGAGATTCTCCTTTCAGTTGTTTTGGTTGTATACCCAGAAGTGGGATTGTGGAGGTCATACAGTAGTTCTATGTATTAATCTGTTCTTGCACTGGTATAAATACCTGAGACTGGGTAATTTATAAAGGAAAGGGTTTTAATTGGCTCACAGTTCTGCAAGCTGTAGAGGAAGCATAGTGGGATCATCCTCTGGGAAGGCCTCAGGGAGCTTACAATCATGGTGGAAGGCAATGGGGAAGTGAGGCATCTTACATGATAGTAGCAGCAGAAAGAGAGAGAGGGGGGAGATGCTATACACTTTTAAACAACCAGATCTCACTCAGTATCATGAGAATAGCACTGAGAGGTTGGTGCTAACCTATTCATGAGAACTCTATCCCTGGGATCCAATCACCTCCCACCAGTGCCCCCAGTCCCCACCTCCAACAAGGGATTACAATTCAACATGAGATTTGGTGGGGACGCAGATGGAAACCACATCATTCTAATTTTAATTGTTTGAGGAACCGCCATCCTGTTTCCCACAGTGGTTGTACTATTTTACAGTTCCACGGACAGTACTATTATTTTTGTTTTTGTTTTGTTTTTTAAAGAGAGTATGGGTATTTATTTTTATGAGTGAAAAGCATTCTTTTTCCTTCGCCCTCTCTGACTTCCTTTGACCTAACTGACACAAGGCCATCCTTCTGGCGTAGGATTTTCTGTGACCTCTGCAGAGTAAGTTGGCTCCCTTCCACATACCCCCAGCACTCTATACCTCCCCTTCTGCAACACTCTCCATGCTTTGGTTGGCAGCTTTCACCTATCTTCCTCAGTGAGAACTCTGTAAGGGCAGAGCTGGGCTGGCCTTCTTCCCAGCTGGTTCTCTGGCCCAGTTGGCAGTACATAGTACGTGCTCATTAAATGAATGCTTCTTGACTGAATGAGTTGCAGCCTCCCCTCCAACCCTTGCCCTTCCTTCTCTCCCTTTCCAGTTCTGCTGTCAAGTGGCCTATTGGAGAAAAGGGCATGGATGATGAAAATACAGATGAGAAAAAGGGGTGAGGAATTCTGTGCAAATGAACTACATTCAGCAACAGCAAATTCACTGCATTCTTTAGAAGCCTATGAAAATCTGGCAGACAAAAAAGGGTCTTGTGAGTGGGTGTCAAATGATGAGTGTAACCAGGGATGGACATTTTTTAGAAGTGGGGAAAGAGATGAGGCATTGCTATGTCCTCTTAGACAAGAGAGAACAGTGTCTTCCAATTTTAAAATGTCTCTCTTTTTCTATAAAAGGCTTAATTGATGGTGTAGGGAGATTTTCTTCCTGGGAAAAGCAAATTCTGCTGTGTTAGCATCAATACAAGGAAGCCTTCTCTTGAATGAAGCAGTCTCTTGTAGGTGAAAACATAGAGAAATTCTGCTCCACACCTTGCATGCTCAGGGGCATATATGGACAGAGAAAAGATTGATTTTTTTTGTGTTCCTTCTTTAAAAATATTTTTATTTTGAGTTAGTACCAGATCTACAAAAAAAGTTGCAAGAATAACACAGAGATTTCTTGAATATTCTTATCTAGATTTCCCAAAGGTTAACATTTTTACCACATTTGCCTTATTATTCTCTCTCTGTATGCATGTTAGCATTTCTTTTTCCGACTTGCTCAAGAGGAAATTGTAGACACGATGCCCCTTCACCTCTTTTTCTTTTTTTTTTTGAGACGGAGTCTCACTCTGTCGCCCAAGCTGGAATGCAGTGGCGCTATCTTGGCTCATTGCAAGCTCTGCCTCCTGGGTTCATGCCATCCTCCTGCCTCAGCCTCCCGAGTAGCTGGGACTACAGGCATCCGCCACCACGCCCGGCTAATTTTTTTGTATTTTTGTTAGAGACGGGGTTTCACCGTGTTAGCCAGGATGGTCTTAATCTCCTGACCTCATGATCCCCCTGCCTCAGCCTCCCAAAGTGCTAGGATTACAGGTGTGAGCCACTGCGCCCAGCCATCCCTTCACCTCTTAATACTTCACTGCAGATTTTCTCTAAGAATCCAGAATTTTTTTTTTATAATAATGAAAATCAGGCAATGTATGTTGATATAGTACTATTAACTATAACTATTATGAAATAAAACTATTACTAATACTATTAACTAACATAGACCTTATTTAAATTTTGCCAATTGATCTAATTGCTATCTTTTATAGAAAAAGAAAAAACATGTTTCAGATTCTGGATCCAACCCAGGACCAACCCAGGTGTTGAATTTAGTCATTATATTCCTGTTAGTTTCCTTCAATATGGAAGTCTTCGTGACTTAGACATTTTTTCAAGAGTGTGGGCCACTTATTTTTTAGGAGATCCCTCCATTTAGATTTATCTGATGCTTCCTTATGGGTTGATTGTGATTTGTGTTTTTGGTAGGAATATTGCAGGAATGATGCTGCATCCTAAATACTGATTTTTAAAAGGTGATCATTTCAAAAAGTTTGGTATTCAAGAATATTTGGAAGCATCATGGAGTGGTCATAATCGCAGGCCTCAGGATTACTTGCTGGATATACAGTTTGAGAGTGTGAACTTGAGAGAGTCAGGATTCACCTGACTGAGGCTTACTTTCCATCTGTAAAATGGAAACAGTGGCTTACACGTATTGAGCATTTACTATTGCCAGAGGCTTCTTCGAATGCCTTATAGGTAGTGGCTCATTTCATCCTAATGACAACTCTGTGACAGAGGTATTTTAAAAATGTTGTTATCCTCCTTTTACAGATGAAGAAAATGAGGCACAGAGAGGTTAAGCAGCTTGCCCAAAGCCACACAGTTGATATATGGTAGTGATGAGATTCCAACCCAGTTGCTCTGTCTCCAAAGGTTGCCTGGTTAGTCACCACACCATATTGACATCTTAACATTATATCTTAGAAGGTTGTTTGCGAAAAATACAGAAGGATATGTAGAGCAAACATCTAACCCTGTGCTTGGCACATAATAAACACTAAACAATAATTTTATTTATTTATTTATTTATTTATTTATTTATTTAGATGGAGTCACTCCACCCTGGGGTGGAGTGCAGTGGCGCAATCTCTGCTCACTGCAAGCTCCACCTCCTGGGTTCATGCTATTCTCCTGCCTCGACCTACCAAGTAGCTGGGACTACAGGCGCCCGCCACCACGCCCGGCTATTTTTTTGTATTTTTAGTAGAGATGGGGTTTCACCGTGTTAGCCAGGATGGTCTTGATCTCCTGACCTCATGATCCACCCGCCTCAGCCTCCCAAAGTGCTGGGATTACAGGCGTGAGCCACCGCGCTTAGCTAAATAATAATTTTAATATTTTTCTTTATTCCATTTGTTTCTTATTTTACAAATGACTTAGTTAAGGAGATACTTCAACTGAATGATACTGAATGATCAGGAACATAAGGCTGTCCCTAGAACAGCTGACATTTATGAGTCCTCTGGGCCTCATGAAGCGCTGACGGCAACCTTGGGCTATGAGAATGAGTGAAGGAGAGGAGGGCGGCTCTCATCTGTATGTGGCCAATGCACACATCCTAAGCATTCACAGATGGTCAGTGCCTAGTGGCGGCTTGGCTCACCAAGGGAAGCCTGGTGACGAGACTCCCAAAGCTTTGGAAGCCTTTGGAGGTGCCTTAACATCTTGATGGCATTTCTTTTTTAGGCTGTCATAAAAGTGTGTTCACATTTCCCTCATTTTAGGGGGACACAGGGAGAGGCAGACAAATCAGATCCTGTTGGTCAGGACCGGGGATGCTTTGAGATTAGAATGTGTGATATCAGGGAGGGATGGAGGAGGTCGTTTAAAGTGAGCTGAGTTCATCAAATTTTTGCAGGAATAACCTTTTTTTTTTCCTTTCATGGATGGGAGAGAGATCAAACAAATGGCATATACCTTTGTGTGTGGGACATGGTTATGGGCCGGATTTCATGGGCAGGTTTCAGGGACTCTGTGAAGTCCTTTAATTATATACACAGAATAGTGAGTGAACATGTATGTGTTTACATGTATTTTCCCAGAGAGAGAGTCCTGGTGTTTATCAAACTCTCAAAATGTTCTGCTCCTTAAAACAGAAAAAAGAAAAATCCTTACTGGTAGGGAGAGAATATGAAAGAGAAGGTAAGAGATTCAGAGTAAGAGACAGAAGATCAAGATCATCTCACTATAGTTATATAAGAAGTTGCTAGGAAACCATTCATTGACTTTGTCAATTATAAACATTTTCTTCGTAACTCAAAAGAAATAGACCTCATATCAGTCTGATTATGAGAACACAGCTGTTTATGAGTTGGCAAGGACTGGGGCTGGGTGTGTTTTTTGTGTGTGCACGTGTGTGTGTGTGTGCATGCACGCACACAAGTGGATAGGGAGGTAGGGAAGGGATAGAAACAAAGGAAGGAAGGTGGGTGGAGCAGAGCTTGCTGGGGAATGCAGAGATTAGGTATATGGGTTTCTTCTAGCCTTAAGAAGGAGCAGAAGCTTTCCTGCAGCAAGCCTTCAGTGGCTGCCCCATAATTATGATCCTGGATGGCAGTGATGGTGGCCACAGAGTGACAGAACCTGTCCTTAGTGACCCAATGAGAGGATTTCTGCTATCCTTCGAATCTGCAAACTTCACAAAGGACTCATGTCTCCTGAAAGGAAAAACAGAAGTGAAAAAGGCTGCTTAGCTATTTAACCTCCTCTTCTCCAGTGGAGTGCTTTTAACTTTGGGGTCCTCATTCTAGATGTGGCTTTGGCCTGTCTCATGTAGATTATAGAGACAAGTGACCAGACTTCCTGGATGTTCAGGGCATCCTGATTTCACATTCTTGATTCATTGGTTAGACTGTTCTAGCTTGACTCCATCCCTTTGAGGGTCTGTCCCCTTCTGGAAGATTTCCAGAAGTCAGGACCCCTCCCCTGACTCTCCGAAAAAAAAAAAAAAGAAAACAAAAACACGCAGAGAACATGAGGGCTTCAGCATCGGACTCTGCCCTGCTCCCTAATGGGTCTTACTCATTTCTTTCCTCTCTGTTGAAGACCTTTTGCCAGTTCCCTGTCCTTGCCTCTTCTAAGTCATTCATTCATTCATTCAAAGACATTTATGAAGGCCTAGCATGTGCCAAGCACCAGTGCTATTAATAGATGCTAAGTGTTCCCAGGGGAACAGCATAAGGTATAACCTCTGCTATCATAGCCCGACACCCACAGCTTAGTGGATGTTACACACAAGTGAACAAACAGCTAAAAGACAGATGCTGGGTGCTCTGAGGGGGGATGCAAAGGGAAGAGGGCCCCTAACTCAGCCTGAAGGTGCATTAGATAATACCTTTAGAAGGGAAGATATCCCTTATGGGTTGTGAAGGGTGAGAAAGAATTTTCCAGGCAGACGAAGGCTGGAAGAATGGGCTGGGGAAGTCCATTGCAGATAGAAAAAGGACAATGTACGAAGGTAGGGAAGCAAAAACGAGGGTACTGGGTTCTGGTAACCACCTGTAGTTCAGAGGGAAGGTTAGATGCAGGAGCTAGTGGGCTATGAGGCTGGGGGAGGTCACAGGGCTTTTCCATGGCCAGGTGCTTGGCCTTTTATACCAAGGGGATAGGAACCAGCTAAGGTTTTTATCAGGGTCAGATTGCACTTAGAAATCTTCTTCTGGCTTCAGTGGCAAGAGTGGATTGGAGAATGGACAAGATGGGAGGCCATGAGACTAGCTGGGAGGTTGTCACAATGCAAATAGAAATGAAGGCAACTGAGAGGATGCAGTAGCAGTTTTTATTAATGTGGTACTCTGTCACTAGGTCCATAAAAATTACTGATTTCATTCCAGTGGAGTTGACCTTGCATCAATTAAGAGTGACCCTCTTTGTCCCATATACAAAGCACTTTTGCTTTGCTCTCTGCATTATCTGTAATGGCTATGATACCCCGGCTTTCTCTTTGTTCCTGTCTGCCTGTATGTCTGAGGACACAGGGGCTCTGGGTTAAAGAATGTTATCTAGCAGGTTAGTAACTAGAGGTCAAATCAGCTTTACCAAGTAAACCATGAGGAATTTGTGGGAAAAAAGCAAGGCTGGACAACCCCTACATACTTCATTGATACGCTGTGGCAAAAAAAAAAGCTTGTACACAAAAAGGGCTGTGGCAAGTTCTAAGTCGAAGAGTGTTCCAGCTTCAACTGTAAACCTAACATGCCCACAGGTAGGTCAGGGTCCTAGGAGTATGTAAGAGGCACCCTAGCAGTAAGAATCAAAGAAAAAAGCCAAGAGAGAGGTGGAGATGGAATAATAACCATGATAGTTTGATTTTTACTGGCTCTGTTTATGATTTTCCCTGGAGTTAGAAGCTGTGGTGTCAAACTGAGATCATGAATCCATTCTCCCGCCTGCCCTTGCTGAGGCATTGCAAATCAGTTGGTAAGATGTTCATCTGTCTTTTTATATTTAACCATTTTAGGCTCTTTTCTTCTAGGTGAATCTCTCACAAGCAGTATGTAATTAAACATTGTTTTTCTTTCTTATACACTCAAAGTCTATGACTTTTAATAGGATTAATTAACACATTTTATTTATACTACTTATGTTTTTGGTATCACACATGTGATTTTATTTTATGCTTTCTGATTTTTATGTATTCCTATTTCCTTCTTCATTTTTTCCAGGTTATATAGATGATTTTGTTTACTAGTTATCTTCAGCAGTAATTTGAAAGCTAAGAATTCTCTTTTATGTTCTACTGCTGTCTAGTTGTCTTCATCTAGTTGTCTTTGAGATTATAAAAGATGTATTGAAACTTATATTTCTCTAATTATCAGAGTTGAGGGCCAAATGATAATTTTTAATCACCCGGTATGTGAAGATTTAGTTTACCTTTCATCTTATCTTCATCAATCATCATCATCATCATTATATATTTTTTCGTAAAACCATGTAAATGTTACTTTTCAGTGTAGTTTGGGGCTTTGAATTAAAATGTGTGTAATGGTTATTCATAAGTACCTTAACATATTTAACCAGTTTCCATGTTCACACCCAGTCTTTTATTCTATGACAGTTCTACCCTCCCATCCATGTTGTATCAGCACCCACACCCACTCTCCTTGCCTGCTCTCTTTTTACTGTAAATGTACTTTTCTAAATCCAATCACTCAAGAATATCTCCAGAAATTCTCCTTCTTTCTCCTATATTACTGTATTAGTTCATTTCATGCTGCTGACAAAGACTGGGAAGAAAAAGAGGTTGAATGGACTTACAGTTCCACCTGGCTCAGGAGGCCTCACAATCATGATGGAAGGCAAGGAGAAGCAAGTCACATTTTACATGGATGGCAGTAGGCAAAGAGAGAGTTTGTGCAGGGAAACTCCCATTTTTAAAACCATTAGAACTTGTGAGACTCATTCACTATCATGAGAACAGCGGAGGAAAGATCTGTCCCCATAATTCAATCACCTCCCACTGGGTTCTTCCCATGACATGTGGAAATTGTGAAAGTTACAGTTCAAGATGAGATTTGGGTGGGGACACAACCAAACCATATCAATTAGCAATCTTTGCTCATTACTAGATTAAACCCACAAACATACACATGTTGTTATCCTTTCCATCGTTAAAAACTAACAAAATTCTTGAGACTCTACTTCCCCAAAGCCATTCTATTCTTTGCTTCCCTTTGAAACAAAATTCTCTCCTTTTCTTCCACTCTCTCGTAAGCCCACTCCAATTGGGCTTCTGCTACTGTGGTCCTCAAGCCTAACCTGAGACCTTATGCCATGGTTAATTCTCAGTCCTTATCTTACTTGGCTTATCAGTTGCATATATAAAGTTAATAACTTTCTCCTTCTTGATTTACTACTTCTCTTGGCTTTCAGGGTACCATACCCTCTTGGTTTTACTCTTATCTCTCTAGCTACTCCTGTTTCCTTTGCTGATTTTTCCTCTGTTGTTGTTGGACAGCCTTAATAATTGGACTTGGTCTTCTTCTCTATTACTCCCATTCCCTTGATAATCCCACCCAGCCTCATGAATGAATTTAAATTTCATTCATATGCTGAAAACTCTGAAATTCACATTTCCATCCCAGACCTCTCATCTGAACTCCAGACTCACACATCTAACCACAAACTCAACATCTCCACTTGTATGTCTAATGGATTTTTCAAACTTAACATGTCAAAAATGAACTTCTAATATTCATCCTGAGCCTGTTCCCCTCAAGGTTTTCCCCAACTTAGTCAACTGATATAAATTCCATCCTTCTGGTTGGTGAGGCCAAAAACTTTCCTTTTTAAGTCAATCTCACTCTGTCACCCAGGCTGGAGTACAGTCAGTGACATACCTCAAACTCCTCACTGCAGCCTCAAACTCCTGGGCTTAAGTGACCGTCCTGCCTCAGCCTCCTGACTAGCTAGGGCTACAGGCATGTGCAACTGTGACCAGCTAATTCTTAACTGTTTTTGTAGAGACAGGGTCTTGCTATGTTGCCTACGCTGATTGCAACCTCCTGGCCTCAAAGCAATCCTCCCTCCTTGGCGTCCCAAAGTGCTGGGATTATAGGTGTGAGCTACTGTGACTAGCCAAGGCCGAAAATTTGGCTACATCCTTGACTCTTCTCTCATACACCACAAGCAATCCATCAGGAAATCCTATTGACTCTACTTTCAAATATATCCGGAATATGTCCATTTTCCCCACTCTGCTATTTCCATCTTAGCCTGAGCTGCTGTCTTCATTCAATGAGGTTACTGCTTAGTCTCCTAAACTTTATACTGCTTCCATCCTTGACCCCCATCATCTAGCCACAATACAGCACCCAGAGTGACCCATTTAGAGTCAGCGGATACCCATACCAGGAAGATGTCACAATACTAATATTTGTTGTACCAAAAATCTCAGCAGTAAAATTTATGAATCAGGTAACTGATCATTTTAATATTAACTGAAAGTACCATATTACCATGAAATAATTTTCAGTTAATTACTGTACAGAATTTTCAGGTCTATTCAGAGCTGTTAATACATGAGTTCATTTTATTCTTCATCTTTGAATAATTGCCTCTGATTAGAGTCTAGCTCAGATGTACCTTTCATTTTTAAAAGCCAGTGTTCAGGAAATAAGTTCAGAACACTCAAAGGATGATGAGTTACTTTGAAATTTCATTTTAAGCTCAAAATGTATTTTGAGATTTCCTTCTGGAAGCCTGAATTGGTGAGGCCTACAGCCCCTGCTCATTTTGAGAATTAATATTTTATAAGAAAATTATTCTGATTTAAAATATAACTTCTAAAGGTTTGTAGTATTCTTTTTATAATTTAAAAATATTTGACAAATAAAAAGCAATACTGTATATTAAAGACATACAAGGTGATGCTTTGATATATGAATACATTGTGTGATGATTACCACATTTAATTAAGACATCTATCACCACCCATCATTACCGTGTGTGTGTGTGTGTGTGTGTGTGTATAATGAGGATGACACTTAAAAATCAGCTCTCTTATCAAATTTCAAGTAAAAAACACAGTATTATTATTATTTTACTTTTTGAGACAGAGTCTTGCTCTGTTGCCCAGGCTGCAGTGCAGTGGCATGATGTCTGCTCACTGCAACCTCTGCCTCCCGGGTTCAAGCAATTCTCCTGCCTCAGCCTCCTGAGTAGTTGGGATTGCAGGTGCATGCCACCATGCCCAGCTAATTTTTTGTACTTTTAATAGAGACGGTGTTTCACTGTGTTGGCCAGACTGGTCTCAGACTCCTAAACCCAGGTGATCTGCCCACCTCAGCCTCCCAAAATTCTGGGATTACAGGTGTAAGCCACTGTGCCCAGCAAAAACACAGTATTATTAGCAATAGTTGCCGTGCTGTACATTAGATCCCAGAACTTATTCATCTCATAATTGAAACATTGTGTCCTTTGACCAGCATCTCCCCATCTCCCTTCCTGGGTTCAAATCTTACCTTTAACAATGACAAAATCAGTAATTTTAGGTAAATTTATTACCTGCTCTGGGCCTCAGTTTCCTCATCTGTAAAATGGAGATAATGTCACATGCCTCATATGTTTGCTGTGTAAATTAAATGAGATGCAGGCAAGTAATTTTTTACATGCAAATAATCTTTTAAAAACAGTCAATCAGATCATGCCACACATCTCCTGGGAACTCCTGCTTCCCGCTGAGAAAAAGTCAAAAGCCTTACGAGGGTCTCTAAGGCCTTGTAGTATGGCCTCTCTTCACCCTGTGTCCCCAGCTCCTCCCTTGCTCACTCCAACCACCCTGGACACACCCTCCACCCCTGGGGCTTTGCATGGGATGTTCCCTCTGCCTGACACACCATTTCCCCAGATACCCATATGCTTGTTTCCTCACCTTCAAATCTTTCCTCAAATGCCACCATCTCAGTCCAGCCTGCCCTAAATACCCTATTGCAAGTTACAAACTGCAACTTCACAACCCAGTACTTCTCATCCCCTACCTCCTCTATTTTTGTGACCCCCCCTCCCTTTCTTTTCACAGGACGGATGACCTTTTAATTTGCTAAATAACTTCCTTGTTCATCTTGCTTGTTTGTTGTCTATTTCTCCCTGCTAAGCTCCTTGGGGCAGAGCTCTGTATGTGCTTCGTTTCACTCCCATATCCCAAGTGCCTAGGAAAGTGCCTGCCACATAGTAGGTGCTGAATCCATGCCTGAAGAAGCAATGGTTGTCTTTTTCTTTGCACCTCTGTCTTCATCTCAGTTCATCTGCTTCTTCTGTCCTCTTGTGATGATAAGGATGCCAAGCGGATACATGTCTTTTAAACACTTTGTGTTTCTTGTAGAAAATTATTATCAGTGTTGTTTTACTTTTAGTCTTCAAAAGATTGCTCTGTCCTCTGAGCAGCAGAATATTTTCATAAATATATAGTTTTTCTTTCTGTTCGCTGACCCTTCCGTGGAGACCTTTAGGTCTATCCTAGCCTCAAGTTTGCCAGTAGAGAGGGCTGGAGAAATTAGCATCTTTAGTGCCACTTACTGTCCACCAGGATACCAGGAGGCCCTTCCTCTGGAATGTAAGCCCAAAGCTCAGGTGTGCCCTTCTTCAAGTGTGGGTATGCCTGAGCAAGGTGATCTTTTGTTCCCACTGATGTGTTCTCTGAATTACGGCATTTTTTAATGTAATCTTTGAAAACCAAAGGCCCTGAGAAATTCCTCCCACCTCCTTACCCCTCCTTTCAGAACTGTTTTCTTTGCAACACACCCAAGTATCTAGAAAGAGTGCCATGTTAATGCTGGGAATAGTATTTCTAGAATAATCTGCAGATGGAGGAGCTGATGGGTGAAGAGAGGATCAGGGATCTGGCTATCTCAAAAGGCAGTTTCTGGGTAGTTTGGAGAGACAGTGTGAATGAGTCAGTAAGTTGGCTTTGAGGGTTCTGGTGCTCTGGTTCAAGGTGGAACATGAGAGACAAGACTCCAGAATGTGCTTTCCAGTGGACTTCCACAAAGAAGTCGGTAGAACTTCTTCTAATTTAATCTTTGCTTTTCTTTTGTTTGCTCTGTTGAAGATGTTTTTCTCTTCTGATGCATCTCCATTTAAATGGAATTTAAATGGGATGTTTGGAGGAGGCATATATGGGAAGTTGCAACTGCTGTTGTGGTAACTCTGACCTTACTCCACTATTCCATGATTCGTCCTTGCTTAATTCCCTTTGCATTCCAATAACCCATTTGGTTGACGTACTAGATACTCTACAATCTCCTGTTTTTCCCTTGTCACAGACCCTGCTACCCCTGTTGAACTATGGTGCAATTCCCCTCAATCACTTTTTCTTGGTTACTGATTCTTCAAGGCTTAACTCAAGTGCCATTTCCCTTCTGGAAACCTTTCTGATCTTACTAGTCAGCGTGTAATCATTATTTTTCAACAAGTATCTATTGAGTGCCTACTATGTGCCAAGTTCTGTGACAGGTGCTGGAGATGAAACGGAGAGAGAAACACACCTATTTCTCACTCACGGTTGGGTGCTGGGGATAGAAATGAATAACATCATAATTAAGTGGGGCTGAGGATAGGGTGGGCTTTTTCCCCAGACCCAGTATTTCTTTCCATGTAGGAGGAACTCTGCCATTGTAAGGCTACTGGACAGTCTCTACCTCTTCCCTCATTCCTTCCAGGTGAAAAGAAGCAAAATTTTCACTGGTAAACTTGGGAAAAGCAACTGGGAATGAGTGGCTCAAACTCTTCTTCCCCTTTTCTCTGTTATATAATCCACTTTGCAGGAAACACACATTCTGCTTAGCTTCTCCAAAAATTGAATTTTACGTGGCTAGTTCCCAACGTGGAGCCAGTGACAACCCAACACTCTTTGCAATTAACCAAGTGGGTAAGTTGGTCTGATTCTGGGATTTCTTATAAAGAAGTTTACTTGGCCATAGACCTTTCTCTAATGTTAGCTTCTTTTAAAATTTTGTCTCTCAGTTGATTCAGAAGCAGGGAGAAAGGGTGGCATGAGTTGGGCTGTCTCAAACCTCAATGGTAGTATTAAAAGTAAAAATGTAAATGGACCTCCACTCCCTTCTTGTGGTGCCTTTCTCAAATTTCTTTCCATGATATTTATTAGACTGCTGTAATAATATTCATATATGTCTATTCCTCTAGAGGGTGAGTCTCCGCCTCTGGCTGTGCAATTTGTGCACTGGACAGTGCTCCTGGCCTACAGGGCAAGTGGGAGATAAAATCCAACCAGTGCTTGTAGTAGTTGTGTCTTTGCATGGCATTGTGTCAGTTCAGTGGGCAAGGCATCTTTTTGTAATTTGCACAAAAGTTTCTTTTATTTCTTTCTTTTTTTGTTTTTTTGACAGAGTCTCACTCTGTTGCCCAGGCTGGAGTGCAGTGACGCGATCTCAGCTCACTGCAAGCTCTGCCTCCCGGGTTTATGCCATTCTCCTGCCTCAGCCTCCCGAGTAGCTGGGACTACAGGCAACCGCCACCAGGCCCAGCTAATTTTTTTGTATTTAAAAGTTTGTTATGTGCTAGCAAAGCCCTATATCCTTGTATTGATGAATAAATAAGTTTATGTTCCTTAGATAGGCAGCACTATTACCTTATTTAACTGTAATCATACAGAAGGGAGGAATCACAACCATTTAACTCATTTTCATCTTCTCTTATAAAGTACAAGAAACCAATACACCAGGCACAACCCAGGCAGAATTGTGGAGGGAGTATATCTGCTTTCCCACGCCATTTCCTTAGCATCTTTTATTATTGGTGTTATTGTTACTATCATTATTATTTGCATTTAAGAGTAATAGAAAAAAAAATGGATTGAATTCAAGAAACCTAAAATCTGAACGTTAGTTTTATTATATCTAAATGGAAGTCCTGTAGATCTCAATGGATTGTGGTAAAGATAAAGTAACATAATATATGCAAAAAAGTATTGCACATCATACATTTATGCAGATGCTAGGGGCTATTACTATCATTCCTTGATTGCTTAAATTATACGCAGGAGCATTTACCAGTTCAGTTAGTGTGTAAGCCTTGCACTGACAATGTTGATTCTAATGGGAACAGTGTAACACACTTATTTCTGGAAAATACCTAGAGGCATGTCTCTGAATTATTCATTTTCCGACTGTGTGTGTGGTTTATTTCAGGTTTTGTGATAAAATTTGGAGGTTCTGAACCTACATGCCAAAAGACATTCTCTTTAGCATCTGTACTTCTTTCTCTGCAAATGTTTCCTTCTCCTTATGTTGCTTAGGGGTTGTTTACAGGGATGATTTCAAACAGATTCCACTTGATGAAGCCATTCTTCTCATTAATGAGATTACACCCCAGTTCACAGTTTCTCTAACCAAGGGTATTCTAGCAGAGCAGCACTCTTACAGTGTCTGTTAATTTGAAGGTCCTTATGGGAGTGTCATCTGATTATTTTGTAGAAAAGGGCAGAAAGCCAGGGCTATCCCTGGTAGACATACTAGAAGGTAGAGGTTGACAGCATCAACATTAATTCTTTGTACTTTCCCAATAATCTTCCTTACCATAGGTCCCAAGAAATATATAGTACAGAACATAGAGAATAGAAGAGGTATTTAGTCCACCTGAAAAGGCAAAGGCAAAGTCAAAACAGGAATCCCAGACAGTCTAATGGCTAAAGACATGAATACTAGGAGGGAGTTGGAGATATCCCACTGTTGGAATTAGGAGGCTTGGGTTCAAATCCCAGCTCAACCACTTACTTTGCATTAGCCTAGTTTTCTTGTCTGCAAAATGTGGATAATAGTACTCACTCCACAGCACTTGCAGAAAGGAATACATTTTTGCAAGTAGATTAGATTAAATAAGAATAAGAATAGGAATAAGAATTAAATACGTAAGATTAAATAAGTAATACATTCTTAGAACAATGCCTAGCAAACTAAGCACCCACGATATGGTCACCGTGTTTATAAGTATTATATCAGTAATAATGTATTAACCAGTAGTTTTGGGATACTATAAAAACAGATAAAGCAGTCATGGTGGTTAAGAACCTGGGAAGCTAGTTGAACTGAGTTCAAAACTCAGCTCTGCTATTTACAAGCTGAGTGAACTTGGACAAGTAGCTCAACCTCCCTAGGCCTTGGTTTCTTCCTCCATAAAATAGGAATAAAATCAGTATCTACTTCATATGTTTTCAAGAGACCTAAATTTTATGAGAAAGCAAATTATCTTATGTTGGCATTTTCTTTTTCCTTCTACACTTTGAATGTATCATTCCACTGTCTCCTGGTCTGCAGGGTTTCTGCTGAGAGATCCATTGATAGCTCTACTGGGGCTCCCTTGAGTGTGATGTGTTCTTATCTCTTGCTGCTTTCAGTATTCTTTCTTTATATTTGATTTTTGATCATTTGATTATCTTGTTTTTTGGTGAACTCCTCTTTGGGTTGAATTTGATTGGCGATCTCTGAGCTTCCTGTACCTGGAATTGTTGTTTCCCTTAGATTTAGGGAAATTTCAGCCATTATTTTCTTCCTTTTTAAAAATTTTTATTATCTTATTTTATTTTTCCATAAGTTATTGGGGGTATAGGTGGTATTTGGTTACATGAGTAAGTTCTGTAGTGGTGATTTGTGAGATTTTGGTGCACCCATCACTTGAGAAGTATACACTGCACCATATTTGTGATCTTTTATCCCTCGCCCTCTCCCACTCTTCCCCCCAAGTCCCCAAAGTCCATTGTATCATTCTTATGCCTTTGCATCCTCATAGCTTACCTCCCACGTACCAGTGAGAACATACGATGTTTGGTTTTCCATTACTGAGTTACTTCACTTAGAATAATAGTCTCCAATCTCATCCAGGTCACTGCAAATGCTGTCTGGGCCTTTTCCTCTCTCTTCTTCCAAAACTCCTATTATGTGAAATTTGGTTCCTTTGATGGTGTCCAATAATTCCTGTAGTTCTTCTTTTTTCTTTTTCTTTTTGCTCCTCTGATAGAATAATTTCAAATGTCCTATATTTAAGCTCACTGATTCTTTCTTCTGTTTGATCAAATCTGTTGTTGACACTTTCCATTAAGTTTTTTAGTTCAGTTATTCTTTTCCTTATCTCTAGAATTTCTATTTGTTTCTATTTCTTTGTCAAACTTCTCATTGTGTTAACTGTTTTCCAAGTTTTATTTTTTATTTTATTTTATTTTTTTGAGACCGAGTCTTGCTCTGTCGCCCAGGCTGGAGTGCAGTGGCTGGATCTCAGCTCACTGCAAGCTCCGCCTCCCGGGTTTACGCCATTCTCCTGCCTCAGCCTCTGGAGTAGCTGGGACTACAGGCGCCCGCCACCTCGCCCGGCTAGTTTTTGTATTTTTAGTAGAGACGGGGTTTCACTGTGTTAGCCAGGATGGTCTCGATCTCCTGACCTCGTGATCCACCCGTCTCGGCCTCCCAAAGTGCTGGGATTAGAGGCTTGAGCCACCGCGCCCGGCCCAAGTTTTATTTAACTTTCTATCTATATTGCATTTTTCTGAACTTCTTTAAGAGGAATACTCTGAATTTCTTGTCAGTGATTGCATAGATCTCCATTTCTTCAGCGTCCACTATTAGAGCTTTATTAATTTCTTTTGATGGTGTCATGTTTCCCTGATTTTCCATAATCCTTGTGCTCTTGAATTGGGGCCTGTGCATCTGAGGAAATAACCACTTCTTCTGGCCTTTTCAGGTGTTCTTTGGTGGTGACAGACCTTTACTATTTAATCTAGCCTTGGATTCTGGAAGGCCAGCTGGTAGTGATCCCATATAGACAGACTTTAGTGTCAGGTTCTGTAGTTGAGCTGTGCCATTTCTTGTGATCTAAGGTTATATGGTACTGTTGGCTGTGCTCTGTGGTCTGTTGAGACCACTGGCTGGACTCCGTAGTCAGGCACAGCTGCTGGCTGGGCTCTGTGGTCATCTCTAATTGGGCAGGATTGCAGGTTGCCTTCTTTGGCTGGGTGGTACTGTTGTTTGTAATCTGCAGTTGGTCAGGGCTGCGTGCTGGGCCCTGAGGCTGGGTGAGATTTCTGGGGTTGTTGCTTGGCCACATGGGGTGGCCAGGGCCAGAGGTTATGCCCACAGATATGTGTAGGCTTGAGTTTGCCTCCCAGCCTAACATAGCCTCAGGCAGAGCACTGAGGCTTGGTGGAGTCCCTGCTCAGCTGCTGGGGTTGTGTGGGGTCAGATGTTCCATATGTGGATAAATGCTGACTTGCACTTGCTTCTCAGCCTGAAGAGGGATTGAGGAGAGCTGGGGCTTGGTTGGATCACAGCTTAGCCTCTGGGTTGTGCAGGGCCAGATGCTCCCCCCATGGGTAAATACTGACCTGCACTTGCCACCCAGCCTAGAGAAAGCTTAAGGTGAGTATGAAGTTTGGGAGGGGGAGCTGGCTAGGGACTTGAGCTTACAGAGCTGTAGGCAGTGCTTCCTGCAGAGCTATGCTGTTGGGTAGTCTCTTTTATGTGGTTCCACTGTTGGCTAGAATATAGAGTCACTACCAAGATCTGGGTTCTTGTCACTATAAGCCCCACTACTATTTTTTTTTAACAGGTAGTGTAGCTCTGCTGGTACTCCCAGTGTTTCCCATGGGATGAAACAGGGATGAGCCTCCTGCAGGGGGTCCGAAATGGTAGGAAAACTGAATGTCCACTGTGGGCCCAGGGGAATCCTGTGTGTGGTGCAATGCCTGCTTGGGGCAGAGTTGATGAGGTCAAATAGAAACCATCATTCTTACCCTTCAAATGAGGCGTTCCTCAGTTCTGCAGTCCCAAAGGGTGTCTTAGCCTCACTCCAGAGTTCTGGGATATTCATGAAGGTTTTGTTTTCTATGGATAATTACTAGCTGGATTTCTGTGGATGTGTGTGTTTGGGGGGGGGGGTGGGTAGAGCCAGAGAACTCCTATCTTGCCATCATATTCACTCACAAACCTTCACAGACCCATCTGTGTGGGGGTGTGCATATCTGTCTATGCCCATTGTATTTGTATAGTTAGATATTTCGCTTCTTCATCCCTGATCTAATCTGTTCAGAGAGATTCACTCAACCACCTATCCACTGAATAAATAGTCACTGAATGCCTACTATGTTCCAGGCACTGTCCTGCACAATAGGAATACAGTGGTGAATAATCAACCCCAAAAGGCAAGATTTCTCCCCTCATGGAGCTTATCTTCTAGTGGGAGAGCCAGGAGATACATACAAAACCTGTTCTATAGCGTCTGGCAATTAGAAAAGGATGCACTACGAAGAAAGCGAATTGAGCATCTTGGCTCTTGCTATGACACAAAGAATATTTTATTCTTGGTTTTGTCTCTCCACATCCAGAGCAGCAAGTGACTGACCTCTTTGTTCTAGTCACTACTCTCTTTTCATATTTTAGTCTCTGAATCAATAGTGTATTCCTAAAAGACTTCACAGTAATCAGCATTGAGTGTCTCTGGTTCTCCAATGAAGCACAGAGACTGACATGGCCAGGAACTGAGCGAGAGGGCAATAAGAGGCGAGACCTAAGAGAATAGCTAGACTTTTCCATAACATAGAAGAAAATAATTAGGGATACTCAATTTGACCCAAATCTTGGTCAAAATGCAGGGCTTGAGTTGATAGTCGCCGGCAGGGAACAGCTGTTTTTGCCCTGACTGGTCCCTTTCCGTTAAAGCAGGAAGACATTTAATTAGCCTAATTCATTGAACTATTTAACATCCACTAGATAGTCTTTATTTTACCATTATTTATGACTTGCTGAGTCCTGGCAGTAAGTTCCCTAAGAAATAAGATGCAGGCGGAAGGCACGGCTGGGGCTGAGGAAGTTCCAAGGTAAGGAAGAGAGAAACCAAAGCCTCCTCAGCTCTCACGAGGCAGATGGACTGAGAAGGTGGTGACATCTCCAAGATGTGAGCTTGGCTTATCCTTGTTCCCTGGATTCCTTCCACACCTCCGACTCTTTCTCTGCTTCCTGTTCCCTTCCCTCCCTCTTCTCGGGGACACGCCTCCCCCTGGCAGGCCCGCCTTTGTGGTATCCAGTGAAGCACACGTTCAACCCACGGCCCAGCTATCTCTGGGATTTGGTTTACAAGCCCTGGCATCACATTTTATTTCTATAAATGTCGAGAGGAAAGAGAGATTGAAGAGGGAGGCGTGAGGAGGAAGGAGAGACGCACACACCAAGGCCCATCCACTCCCATGAAGAGGAGCAGATGTTTCTCACGTTGAATTTTCCACTTCCGAAATGGCTGCGACATGGGGGTATCATCCCTGGAGCCCCCAGGGCTCGAGGTGGGGGGTCTGACCAGAAGCCCGAGGTGAGCCAGCAGTCCTCCCTAACTCGGCTCTGGTCACGAACGGGGCCCCGAGGAGCCCACGCGCTGTTTACATTCCCTTCCAGGGATCCACTGGGAAGGAGCGTTCTGATTGCCAGACACCCTTATGTTGGCTCCAGAAGCCTTTACTTGGATGCCATCCCGGCTGACCCCAGCCCATCCCAGGCCTGACCCCGTGCCCAAGGCAGCCTTTCAAACCTTTCCTTCCTCACCCTCTTCCCCCCCGCTGCCCCCGAACCAGTATCTTTGCTCAGCTGCCCTTTGAACTTGCTTCATTCCCACACAGATTCTCACTGGCGGCTCTGGATGCTCAGTGAGACCCTCCTAAGTCGTCGTGTGCACACACAGGGCTACAGACTAAACACTGAGTCACTACTCACTTGCTGCTCTCCCCGAAGCTCTGGTTTCAGAGGGAGGACCTGAGGGCTTTAATGAGAGAAATAGTTTCCCCCTCTTCTTGCTGGGTGGTTTTAAGGTGCGGCAGCGGCAAGATTGCTGGGAAAGTTGTGGGTGGGCCAAGAGCCAAGTACAACGAAGGTATCACTGGGTCAGCATTTGGTTTGAGTGCCTACCCTGGCCCCTCCCTCCCCCTCCACCTCCAGACTCCCACCCCACTCCTGCCAGGAAGAGTGGCTTATAACATTACCACCAACCTATGCTTAACAAAAGAAGTGGCAGTCATGCCGGCTGATCCTCTTCACAGCCCTGTAGGGGAAGCCAGAAGAGGTTCTCCCATTCTGCAGATGAAGAAATGAAATGCCAAGGGGACAGAAGACTAGTAACTGAGCTCTGGCTAAGTAACTGGCTAAGACAGCACTGGAGACTGGTCTTGGAGCCGGGTCTCCCAGCCCAATGCTGTCATCCCTGCAGGCGGCTGCAGGAAACAGCTGGATTGTTTAATGAGAAAAGAGGGACTGGGGAATTTGATGTTGGATTCTTAAGAAACTGGCCTCCCACAGTGAAATGATCAAGGTGCGGCTCATAGGCCAACTAGCCATTTGTTCAGTGGCTGCGCTGATCCAAACACTGCAATTTTCCATGGGCAGGGAAGGGTGCAGCGAGATTTGTGGGCTCTTAAGAACATGACCAAGTAGCTGGGAGCCTGAATATTTATTTAGCTTGCTAAGCAGGGACTGACTTATCCTGAGCAGTCTGTGGACTCGAATGCTTCATGTGGTTGTCTGAAGATTTGGGTTTCTCCGTTCATGATATGGGAGGGCAGTCTGGTCATTTTGTGTCTTAGAGAGACAGTTTAAGGGTCATGACCAGTCACCGTGAAGGCGTTTCCAAGAACAGTTCATCAGGGGAATCCACACTGAAGTTGAGGAACTGCAAATCCTATTTCCTTCAAATGTCAATATTTCATATCACCCTGTTTCTGTTTTGTCTGTTCCTTGTTGACAGCTCTGTTGATTGATAGAAGGGGGCTGTGGTGAGGGAGTGAGGGGTGTCTGGCATGAGTGCCAGATGTATGATGTCAGCAATAGGGCAAGTTGTAGAACCTTTTATTGAGATGGGTCAGGAGGATATTTGATGGTGGTGCTCTGGGTCAATCATGACATTACTTTGGAACCTGTTTAGTTGGAAGAAGTTGGAGTGAAGAAGGAGAGGAATATGAGAGAAGCAGTTTATATTTTAGCATGCCATAGATTTCTGGCACCTCTTTAAAACATAAAACCCAAAAGCTGGAGGATTCTCTTCCATCCTAACATTTCAAATCTTAGGAAAGCATCCAGTTAATACTGCTGACCCTCCAACTTACCTTCCAACTCAGTCTGTCTCATAAAGCCATTTCACAGGGAGAAGTTAATAAAGGGAGGGTCTGATTGAGGTTCCTCTCAGAGCAATATTCTTGTATATTTCCCCCTATGACCTGCACATCCATAGAAATGGAACTGAAACAAAAGTTTCACAAATCTGTTTACCCTTATTGCCTACAATAAATTCTGCTATATTCTATTCCACTGTATTTTATGTCACTTACAAAACATACTGGTTGACCCATTAATAGCGTAATCTAAAAAACTCTGCCAGAGAAATCTTTGTAAATGGTCTCGTAAAATAGATGTACTTTTAGTCTTGTGGCCCAAACCCTACAGATGATGTCAGTAATAGCCAGGTGCTCATTGTTGTCTATCCAACAGGGAGCAAGAGGATGACCAGGAGCAAGATTTCAAAACCTCAAACAGATTATTACCAAAAAAATGACTACACAATAAAGATCCGTGAGGCAACATGGCAGAATATCAGAAGAGAAATGAGATAACCAATTTAACTTCATTGTTCTGCCCCCTGGCCTTTGTTCATGCTATTCCTTTCTCCTGAAACACTTCCCAGCTGCTCCATCCAAAGTCAGCCAGTCTCTCAAGGCTCACCTCTTCCAGGAATTCTTCCCTGACTGACCTTCCCTGCTCAGGGCTTTTAAAAAATGCTTGACCCGGCCGGGCGCGATGGCTCAAGCCTGTAATCCCAGCACTTTGGGAGGCCGAGACGGGCGGATCACGAGGTCAGAAGATCAAGACCATCCTGGCTAACACGGTGAATCCCCGACTCTACTAAAAATACAAAAACTAGCCGGGCAAGGTGGTGGGTGCCTGTAGTCCCAGCTACTCGGGAGGCTGAGGCAGGAGAATGGTGTAAACCCAGGAGGTGGAGCTTGCAGTGAGCTGAGATCCGGCCACTGCACTCCAGTCCGGGTGACAGAGCAAGACTCTGCCTCAAAAAAAAAAAAAAAGCTTGACCCTACCACTCGTTTGACATGTCGTTATGCCTGGCTAGTCGAGTCTGAACCCCTTAATGTTATAGTTTGTAGTTGATCTCTTTTAGAGAGCTTGCCTGGCTTTATACACTACCTGGAAGCTATGTTTGTGAAGTAGCCTTCTGCCCCCTGGTCCCGGCTGAGTGAACTGGGCGTGGGCACCTGACCAAAGCTGGACCAATTACAGTCTTTCCCTGGGAACCTGGAACTGGGAAAGAACAGAAGAGAGTGAGGGTGTGAAAGAGAGAGAGAGAGAGAGAGAGAGAGAGAGAGAAAGAAGAAAAGAAGGAGACAGAGAGGAAGAGGAAGAAGAAGAAGGAGCAGGAGGAGGAGGAGAAAAAGGAGAAAGAGAGAGAGAACTTTGCCTATTTTCCTAAAGACTTTCTTGTTCTCAGTTCTAGAATGATGTGAAGTCCCTGCACTCTTGCTCTTGGGCCCTGTGTCTTTAGAATCGATTCCCGGAATCATCGGGGTATGACTATTTCTAGTGCCCCATTCCCTCAAAGTGCATTTGTTTGAAGGTACAGTCACCTCAGCCTACACTAACTGGAGTTGGTGCTGTTACCTCCATTTGCACCTTTATATGGTGCCTGTAGCTTACGAAGAAATCTCATACACATCAGCTCATTCTTTTTCCAAATGAATTATTTTCCCCTGAGAACTCCTCCTCTTTATTTGTGCCCCCATGAGCTCCCTGTCATCTAAACCAGAGACTGGGGAGTTAGTCTCAACACTCCCTTCTCTGTTCTTCATGAATCCACTTATTCATTCCTTAAAAACTGAGTGCCTCCCATGGACCAAACGCTGTGCTAGTAGCTGGGTATAGTGCAGTGAATGAACAGTCTTGTCTTCTTTGAATTTGCACTGTAGCTCAATAAACACCCACAAATTCAGTCACAGGTTTGATAAGTGTGGTAAAGGAAAGAAACAGACTCTCTAAGAGAAACATGGGGGTGCATATGGGGCAGGGTCACCTTGTTTTGGGTGCTCCAGGAAGGCCTCTCAGAGGAAACAGTATTTGAGCTGAAGTTTGAAGGGTCTGAAGGAGCCAGTTAATGAAGGAATTTCAGTAGCAAGTGTTGAAGGAAGTCGGCTTATATTTTAGGATGATCACTCTAAAACATTTGTGGAGGATGGATTGTAAGGGACAAAAATGGAAGAATTGAGACTAGTTGAGAGGCTCTTACAGTTGTCTAGACAAGTGTTGACGGTGGTTTTCATGAGGAATAGTGGGGGCAAATGGAAATGGGCAGATTGGGGAAATATTTTGGGGGTACAAATCAATGGAATTTGGCAATAAATTGAATGTGGTAGAGAGAAGGGGCTGTGGTGAGGGAGAGAGGGGTGTTTGGCATGAGTACCAGGTGTATGATATCAGCAAAAGGGCAAGTTGGGGAACCGTTTATTGAGATGGGGAAGAGAAGATCAAGAGGATATTTGATGGTGGTTCTCTGGGTCAATCATGACATGACTTTGGAACATGTTTAGTTGGAAGTGTCTGTGAAAATTCCAAAAGACTATTTCAGCTTCATGGGCATGTGCAGGGCCCTGGGCTCAGAAGCTCCCTACACTTGGTTTAATGCTTTGCTGCTGCTATCTTGAAATTATTGATAATTTAATCTTTGAACTCACATTTGGTAGGTGAAGTTTGGTTGGACAATGACACATGTGTGTGAGCAGAAGACATACCTAATTTGCCTGTCTGCCGTTGCTTGCCACCCCATTTGCATATAGTATTTGTGATGTACCCTGGGCACAAATTCTGGGAGACTCGTGAGGCATGAGTTCAGTGAGGCTCGAGTGAGTACAAGGTAAGTGTGTTATGTCTGTGGTGGATAACTGGGGACACTGACAACCCCAAGGGCCATGCTTTCTGTTCAAACCAGAGCTTGCTTTGAACAAGAAAAAGAAGGCAATGGTGTTCTAGAAAACATGAACACCAAGAAACCTTCTCATATCCTTTCTTATGCTGAAAATGAAGGAACAGAGGGAAATCCATAGTTACTTTTCTGTTCATTCCTTCTTTACTCATCCCTAAGCTGAAGGTGGAGAGTATTGGTAGAATGTGTGTATATTAAGAAATGAGGCTGAGCGCAGTGGCTTATGCCTATAATCCCAGCACTTTGGGAGGGATAAAAAAAATTAGCAATTAGCCTGGCATGGTGGTATGTGCCTGAAGTCCCAGCTACTCAGCAGACTGAGGCATGAGAATTGCTGGAGCCCTGGAGGTAGAGGTAGCAGTGAGCCAAGATCTCACCTTTGCACTCCAGCCTGGGTGGCAGAGTGAGACTGTCTTAAAAAAAAAAAAAAAAGTTGTTTTTATTTCACTTTTTTTGTACTTGTATTTATTGTGTATATGTATATTTTTTGTATTTTTAGTAGAGACGGGGTTTTGCCATGTTGGCCAGGCTAGTCTCAAACAGTTGGCCTCAAGTGATCTATTCACCTCAGCCTCTCAAAGTGCTGGGATTACAGGTGTGAGCCACCATGCCTAACCCTATGTTACTTTTGTGCACCATTTCTGTTGTTCTGGTATGAATGAAATATGCATGTAAGAGCTAGGAAATAAGAATTGCGTAATTGTATAATTTTGGGGATTCAGCATGTGAGTTAAATGCTCTTAATATTTGCACTTAAAACTGTCAGTGCACAATATAAAGGTGAATGGTGAAATGTATGCTAATGATGTAAAATTTTAACTTTACTGAGAATGACGTTAAATAGCAAATAAAAAGTATCATGAAAAGTTGCAAGAGAGACTGTGGAAGGAAAAGCTTTATATTTTAATATCTCTAGTGGCTCTTGTGTTTTTTGAACAAAGAGTTCCACATTTTCATTTTACACTGGGTCCTTCAGATTATGGAGCTGGCCCTGGGTAGTTGGTCAAGGAAATGGTTCAGCAGTTCTGTTGTATCTGCCAGTTAAATATCTGTTCTGTCTGTCCTCTGAGTCTTATTAGCCTGAATTACTTTGGTCTTTGGATGGTCTTGCTTTCTTTCATATCGTTTAATTCTACCACTCAGTGAAGCCCCTTTCAAGTTCCCCATTCTTTAGGGAGGGTTCAAATGTCCCCCCAAAAGAAAAAAGCAGTACAGAGATACATCCAGGGAATATCTTAAGAGGGAGAACTACTATAGGACCAAGGAGAGACAAGAGACATAGGGGACAGGGCAAGAGGAGGGCCCATGGGGGACACTTCCTGGAGACCTAGAGGTTATGTCCAAAGCCCAAGAAATGAGACCTTGTCCTTTGTGTAGTGAGAGGAGACAAGTCCCAGTCAACGTCTGGTTTTGAGGAAGAACAACCCACAAAATGCTACCTTCCTAGAAAAATGATAAGGTCAATTTTCTCTCTACATTGTCTTCTCAAAAGGTAAGCAGAGACATTCTCTACAGAGTTGTGCCACCCAGTATCCATGTGAGGGGCTCATGTCAAGACTTTGGGACCTTAGTACAACGTCTGGCTTCTCCTGAACCCATCCTACTCTAGGACTGGTCAGCAGCCCAACCCCCGTGAACGCCACCATCTCCCCTGTGACCGTCACCATCCTCCCCCAGACTACAACTGTCAGCCATGTAGTGCCAAAGGGCAAAGGAAAATCCCTCTGCGAGCCTCCCAGAGTGTAAAGGACACTGTGGAGGTAGAAGTAGCATCAATGTAGGAGTCTCTGTGAGGGCCGTGCCAGTCCCCAGTTCTGGGACCTGGAGAAAGATTACATTTCCCAGCCTCCTTTGCGGTTGTAGTGTGGCCATGTGACTGGATTCTGGCCAGTGGAATGTGGGTAGGAGTGATCTAATGATGTAGATAAGTCTAATGATGTCTGATGCTCTGAGTGGAAAGTCAGACTTATGCAATGTTGCATAAGTTCACCAGGCAGTTATCTTATAAATGCTTCCTTGGGAGATGTCAGGGGAGATGGCTGTGGAGAGTGATACATCTAGCAGGGGCAAGATGGACATTTCACAGCACCCTTCTTAAGGACAGATAAGATATTTGTGGTAAATGGTTACAGTAATGGCCTCAAATGAATCCCTCCTTTTGGTAGCTGTGCCCTTGTGTGGTCCCCTCCCGCATTGACTTGGGACTTGGCTGTGTGACTTGCTTTGGCCAATGTGATGTCAACAATCACAACACACTCAGAGGCTGGGGAAGTGCTTTTCCCTCGGGCTTACTGTCATGGAACACAGGCTTCCCAGCCATCCCAGCTGAGCCCAGTGCACAGCAACCAGGTAACTGCACTGTGTGAGTGAGCCCTGGTGAAAGCAGCAGAAGAACCACCTGGCCAGCCCACAGAGCTGGGGAAAATAAAATTGTTTGAAACCACTAAGCTCTGGGACAGTAGATCACTGCTACAATATCTTATTCATGTTTGTTTCCCTAGAGCCAACTATGCTGCCTAGCACATAATCTGCCCTCAACACATTTTCGTTGAGATAAACTTTATCATCCCAACAACCCTATCAGATAAATATTACTATCAGTTTCTATTTATTTTTAATTACAGGAGCCACAGAAACTCTTACTCATCTCAAGCCTGTGTGCTGAGGGGAACCACCTGATTATCCACATTCTTGCAGAGGATGTAATCAAGGCCCAGGGAGATGCCACAACTTACATAAGGTCACCACAGCAGACTTCTTTTTTTTTTTTCTTTTTTTTTTGAGACAGGGTCTCACTCTGTCACCAGGCAGTGCAGTGGCATGATCATGGTTCACTGCAGCCTTAACCTCCTGGGCTCAAGCGATCCCCCTGCCTCAGCCTTCTAAGTAGATGAGACCACAGGTGTGCATATCCATGCTGGCTAGTTTTTTGTTTGTTTGTTTGTTTTGTTTTTTTTTTTAAATAGAGATGAGGGTCTCACTATGCTGCCCAGGCTGGTCTCAAACTCCTGGGCTAAAGCAATCCTCCTGCCTTGGCCTCCCAAAGGGCTGGGATTGTAGGCATTAGCCACCACACCCAACCAACCACAGCAGATTTTGATCACCTAAATTATGCATCCCTCCTCTTTTCTTGGGGGTGGGGAAGGGACAGAGTCTCACTCTGTTGCCCAGGCTGGAGTGCAGTGGCATGATCTTGGCTGAATGCAACCTCCACCTCCTGGGTTCAAGTGATCCTCCTGCCTCAGTCTCTCTAGTACTTGGAATTACAGGCACAGGCACATGAGGCTTAGGTTCTAAAATCAGTGCATGGAGCAACATTCACACACAATGAAAAGTATCCTTGAAAATCTCGTAAGTCTCCTTTAAAGTAAAGGGCATATCATTTTATTTAGTAATAGATATGTAAAAATGTGTAATATATTTCAGGGCTGTATCATGTTGAAAAAATGGTTTTCAACACAAGAATCACACTGTGGCATAGCCTGGCTGAATGCTCACAAATTCCATTTGTTTTCTTCTGGGACTCACAGAAAGATTTCCCTTCCTTTTGCAGTTAAACTGTGGCTGGATGACTGGGCTCTGGCCAATGGAATATGGATAGGAATGACCAAAGTCACTTCTAGACTTGTCCTTAACTACTTCTGTGATCCTATGGTCCAGAAGCTGGCAAACTATGACCCACTGCCTGTTTTTGTAGATAAAGTTTTTCTTGGAATGTTGTCACACTCATTGGTTTGCATACAGCCTATGGCAGAGTGAGTAGTTGTGACAGTGATGGCATGAACTACCAAGCCTAAATTATTTGCTACAAGATTGTCAACCCCTCCTCCAGTCCTCTTGTGGTGGATGCTTTGATGGTCACCTGGGTCTCCCTTTAGTGATGAAAAAGTTATTTCTTCATTTGCAGGGAGTGCTGCTGGAAGATGGTCCTCTTCCGCATCCAATGACTTATCAACATAAAGGTTTAATGGCATCATCACCTTGCTCTAACTCAGGACAACTCTGAAAGGCCACCTTGCTCCATAGTTCCCAGAGAGCTAGCAGAAACCATTCTGGGGGATTGCATGGCAATTCAACCTTTCCCTCTACCCAGTTTTGCATCCTTATCTCCCTTCCACAGGCATTAATCCCCAACTAACTCCCTAATGAATGTCCTGCACTCTGACCTCCATCTCAGAGTCTGCTTCTGGGGAATCTGACCAGCGGCAGCCCTCATCCCCTTCCAGGGTGTTCGGTAGGGCAGTGTCACAGATGAAAGATCTTGGGTCCTCTGATTACTGCTCAGAGCACAGCCACCAAGAAGAGCCTCTGGATTCACTTCACAATGTACGAGTGGGCAGACTATCCGCTTTTATTGTGTTATGCCACTTAGATTTTGGCATTGTTGGTTCCAACAGCTAGTTCTACTTATTTTGATAAACACAGTCATGTGGGGGATAACAGTGCCTGGGTCAAAAACAAACTGCACATATGATGATGGTCCCGTGAGATGATAATACTGTATTTTTGCAGTACCTTTTCTGTTTCAGTATGTTTAGATACACAAATACTTCCCATTGTGTACAATTGCCTACAACATTTGGTACAGTCACATGCTATACAGTTTTGCAGCCTGGGAGCAATAGGCTAGACCATACAGCCTAGGTATGTAGTAGGCTCTACCGTCTAGGTTTGTGTAAGTGCCCTCTATGATATATGCATGGTGATCAATGTGCCAAATACCACATTTCTCAGAATGTATCCCCATCGTTACACAACACGATGGTATACTCAGCCAGGCAAGCTGCTGATGCAGTAAGAGGCCTGCAGGAACCAAGACTTACCATGGGAACCACAGATTCACACACACCATCTCATACTCTAGCATCCGCCCTGTGAGTGGAATGGAAGGTCAGGTCACTCAGGCCATGCCCATTATATTATTTTTCAGTCTATTTTTTTCTCTCTCTCTCAGCACATGGAGCAGAACTCTCTTGTCAAATGTAGGCATGATGTGATTGCACCTCTATCCCTGTTTGGGCCCTGACCATCAAAGCATCTTCAAACAACTTGCATTCAGCTAATAGTTAAAGAATGTAGTGTGTGGACGGCTGAGAGGAGGATAAGTGGGGCATCAAATCAAGCCCAGATGTCAGTCTCCCCAACCCCAGCTGTTGGTTGGGACAGAACTCAGAGGAAGAGCCCCCAGTGGGGGTTCCCAGGAGCTGAACAACCCCACTGCTGGCTGCCTGCTGGGCATGGCTACACTTGTGTCAGCCCCAGTGTAAGAGCATCTGCAGAGGCAGCTGAAGCCCAGCAAGGTCTTTTGTCCCCCCTCCCCTGAAGTCATCCTAGGACACAGGTGTGCATCCCTCGCGGCCGACCGACTGAAGATGAATCAGCTTCCCTGAAAGACGTGCCCCACAGCAGTGTGTCAGCTGAAACTCATCTGAAGGAGCCTTGTTCCCTCCCTGACCACAGCTAATGAAAATGTGTGGCTCGCCTGGAGAAGAATCTGTGTTATTCTTTAAAGGAACAATGCTAACCACAGATGTACAGCATCTGGCATGTGGTAGATGTTTCCCTGAGTGAGAGGAACAGCAACTGGACCAGCCAGTTCATGAGATACCTTTGGGTCTAGGCATGTATTTTCCTACTTTCAGCTCTGGATTTTACTTCTCAGAAGTTCAGGGGAAGTCCAAATGCCTCTTCCTATCACGTATTTTCATAATATGCTCCCTGGCCTCTTATCTTCTATGACTCTCAACGTGTATGCTTGAGAAAAAGACCCATATCCCTGTCCCTACGTCCTTGCTTTTGCCGTTCTCTATGTCTGTTCTGCCATTTCTCTCTTTTATGAGTCAATTTGTTAGGACTCTTTCCACTGCAAATGAAAGAAACCCAATTTGGACTGGCTTTAAGCAAAAAGCAAAACCCCAAAAAGCAATCCCCAAACTACAGTTATTGAGTAACGTAACTTAAAATACAGGACCATTTGACATCAAAGTCAGGTATTGCTGGATTCAAATGATTTTCCTAGGACCTGGTTTTGTCTGTTTCTCCATGTCTAGACTAGGTTTCCTTCTTTATTGGCTTCAGTTTCAGGCAGGCACTGGATGATCTGTCCCTGGCTGCTTCAGGCTACCAGGTTAGCAACTTGATAGAAAGAGATTGCTTCTTCTGCAACAGTCCTGGAGATGGGACTGATTAGGCCATCTTGGGACACAAACATGTTCATCCATGAGCTAATCACAGTAGTCAAGGGGATGAGATTCCCAAGATTTTCCATGCCTGGGTCTCCTGCTCACCCTTAGGGCCAGGCAATGGGATCTTTCCCCAAAGGACTTCGGGATCCTATTATGAGAATGAGGGTGAATGGATGTGGGACAAGAAGAATCAACAGATATAATTCATAGCCTGCTTCTCAAGGTCAAGTTCATTCTTAGGCCTTTCAATAACTCCGACCTTCCCATGGAGGTTTTCCTGGTGACCACAGTCCATGTCCCCCTCTCTGTTCACTGTAGCACTTCATAGTTGAATGTAGGCTTGTACATCCCTCCTCTGCCTTGCTGGTTGTGTCTGCAGGGCTTTCCTGGGCAGTACAGGACATGGAGTGGGTTGTGGGTAGAATATGAAAGGCAAAAGTCACCTTGTATTTCCTTTCTTCTTTTGAAACACAGTGAAATAAAATGGAAACAAGAAAGGTTTGAATTGGGAAAAAAAATTCAACAGTTAACAGGCAGTTTAGGGTAGGGAAGAAATGAGCCTTGGTAGCAAGGACTAGTGGGTGATACCGCATGTGTATGACTGCTTCTCCACCTCAAGCTCCCCAGTAGCTGCCTCCACCTTCAGGCAGAATGCCAAGGTTTGCATACTTTGGGGCCAACTGGGTGCTTATTTGGTCTGTGCAAATCACTGAGCATTTGGTGGCCGGTGCTTTCTGCCTTATGTTTCTCTCACACGACGCTGTGTGGCTGGCACTTTGCTGAGTGCCTAATAATTACTCAACAAGTTTTTGTTGAGGGAAATCATGTTGTGCCTGCCAGCGCTCAAGCTGGCAGTCAAGAGGTCTGGGTTGTAATCAAGCCTCTTGACCTTGACCAGGCTTAGTAGCTGTGCAGAAAAGCACTGAGCAGGATAACAGCTATTTTTATCTAGTGTTTCTAGATCACAATACTTACATTCCGGTTCACTTGCTGTGACCCTGTGACATAACCTAAATGCTGCAGGGTAAGGCTCTCAAGGTCAAATCTAAAGAAAAATCTGGTATAATCAAAATGTCCCTGGGACCTCCTATAAATCATCCACAAAGTAGAATTTTAAAAGTTTTGGGATTACAGCCAAATGCAGTAATACTTGTAAATTCTGTGGGAGGGATATAGTAACACATTGCATATTATTTAGTGAGAGCATATATTCTACAGTGCAATATTAAAGTATACCTTTATGGGTTCAGTACAAGATTCTTACAAACAGAAAGTTAGAGAAGAGCAACTCCACATTTCTGGCTTTGGTATTACTCTGGGGCACAGATGCGTGGAGTGAATTATCAAGCAACATCTTCTGTACTAATTAATTCATTATTTTAAATTGTTATTTTTCTTTCTCTCGCTTTGCTTTTTACTGAATGCAAATGAGTGGATTTATATAAATTAACTGTGCAATGAATTTCCCTAGTCTTATTCAATTAAAAATGTTGATTATAGATTTGGAAGGTGCCAGGCACTGGGCTGGGTGCGGGGACTTCAGCAATGAATAGAACGGGCGTGGTTTCTGGCCTAATGGAACTTAATAGTCTTTTCAAATTGTTTTACAAATGAAGAAACTGAAGTTCCATAGAGGTGACTGCCAAATATTACACAGCCATTGAAGAGCAGGGCTGGAATTTGAATCCAGATCTTCTGACACTAACTCTGAACTTTTCCCAACTACTCTCTGCTGGCTTCCATGGTAAGTCAAGTCACTTCCAAAGTCAAGGCCAGAGGCCTGGAGTTCATTACTAAAGAAAAAGGCCGCTGGGACTGGCCATTTGCCTTGGCACTGGGATTTGGAATTGAGTTCACATTTGCTGTTGAATCGTTCCCTTCAGTAATGGGATAGGTTGGAATGGAATGGTAACGAAAGCCCTATTTGCTCCAGAGGGCCCACTCCCTGTCCTGCCCACCAGCCGTAGTGGTTGACCACCCTCTTTAAGCCCCCTATCGATTACAAAGAGTCAGTTTCTTTCTGATGCAAGTGACTGAGCCCAGGGCAGAGCCATGGCCCCTCAAATTACTGCCTTCCAGACTAAATATGTCAGGCAGCCTTCCCGAGGGTCCTTGTCAAGGACAAAGAGACTGGTTCCGGGCTTGCATCTCCCTGGTTTGGTATTTGATGTGTGTACATTCCTTCCTCATATGTACCCGCAAATGGCCCAAGAACCAGGGTGCCCCCCTCTCCAAAGAGCCCCAGCTCGCTGTGAGCCTCTCAGGCCTCATCCTTGGAGGAGGAAGCTTCCAGCAAGACCCATCCAGAGCTTGTGGTTTGCCCTGGCCCTCAATGTGCTGACCCAGCCCACCACAGGGTGGTGGCGCCAGGCCTGGGCTGCTCCTCAACTGGGCAGACCATCTGGATGAGTTAAAGAATCATCTTCATCTTGAAAACAGTGGCAACTCCCGTCCTGTGACCCTGAGCCAGGGCAGATCTTGCATCGTCTGCTCTGTTTCATTAAGGACAAGTTTTCAAGGAGCAGATGCTAGAGTTAGAATTGATTCCTTTCTATTGCTCCTGTCAGAAAGACAGAAATAAAACATTTAACCTAAGGAAAGTTGGCTTCTCACACAGACTTGTGGATTTACCCTTTGGAGAAATGTCACTAATGGCATTTTAATCATGCTTTATGTGACTGGAGACCAATAATGAGAAGAACTTCTTATTTACCAAAGCAACTGCTAGCCCCTTAATGATGGGCTAAGTATCAGCTACTGGCAGGATATGTAGTGGGGAAGTGCTGTGTAATTACCAGGCAAATTCATCATTATTTCTGTCTTATAAACCAGAATATGTGTTAAATAATACTTTAGGGCCACTGAAGGTAATTATGGAGCCCCATCTCTGTAAGAACATGTAATTATCTTACGGTTGCCCTGTGTTTACTGAGCAAATCTATGCAATTATTATTTAAAGCCCAAATCCTGCCCTCAGAGCCACAAAAGTGCACCCGAGGGCAGGTCTGCCGCATGTGCACCCAGTCACGAAGGACTGGGGCCTCCACTTCCTAAGTTTCAGCTCTGCCTTCATCCCTGGACTCAAAAAGCCACAACTGAGGCTTTATGAAATGGGTTGTTTCTGTTTTTGCCTCTCCCTGCCCCAATCTAGCCCAGCCCCTGCTCTGGCCTCCCAGTTTTGAGTACTTAATAGATCCGTGGGTCCTCACCACTGGGCAGGCTGAGACCTCAGCATCTGGTGACAGTGGATTCAGCTCAACAGTTCAAGCCTTCTTCAAGGCTCACCTCGTGTTAGGAATGGGGCTGGGCTCTGAAGACAAGGAACTGAATAGGACATGGCCCCTGCTTTAGAGCGCCCAGGTGGGAGGGCAGACAGGTGTAAGGCATGGTAGGTTTGGCATGGCAGAGACTGCATAGGGTCAAAGTCAAGAGCATGGCCTTTGGAGCCATATTGCCTGGGCTTCAGATTCACATCTGCAAAATGGAGTTATCAGAGAACTTTCATCATAGACCATTGTGTGTTATATTCGGCCAGTGCTTAAAATGGTCAGTGCTTAGAACTCAGCTGATGCAAGTGGCTGAACCATGGCAGTTAGAGCCATGGGCCCTTAAATTACTGCCTTCAGGACTAAATATGTCAGGCAGCTTTCCTGAGGGCCCTTGTCAAAGACAAGGAGCTGATGATTCTGGGCTTGCCTCTCCCTAGTTCAGTATCTGATGTGTGTGGCACAGTCAGCTTATGTACTACACAGTTTGCTATTATAATGTGGTAAACATGGGTAGAAATGCCCGTCCAAACTGTTCACTCAAAGGCCACCATGAGATAAAACCTTCCCTGCTCCTTTCTGCTCCGAGCTGACTGAGCACCTCATCCCAGAAGTCTCTTAGGCTGTTAGTCTTTTCTAGCAGGCACTGTGTTAACTGATGTTGATCTCTGACCTCCCTTATGGAGCTGTTTGAGTTCTGGGTCTGAGCTTTATTCCTCTTTATGTCCCTAACACCAAGCATAGGGCCAGAAGCGCAGTAGGCACTCATGACATGTTTGTTGAATGAATAGCAGTCACTCCATAAACACTCGTTAAAAAAAAAAAAAGGGATCCCTTCGAAGGCCTATTTGACCACGTGGCCAAGGCAATGAGCCAAAACCACAGATTTTACGTTGTTTTCATGGATGTGGGTACATGTGGGGTAATTGGGATTTGAAAGGTTTGCAGAAGAGATTTCTTTACTGCTCAGATGTGTGAACAAAAAGATAATTAAAAACAAAGAAAGGCCCTAAGCAGTAGGCTTCTTTCTGCGCGCTTGGTATTGATGGGTTGACATTTGACCATGAGGCTGAGTCTCTGAGCAGGACCCCAGATTCTTTTTTCCAGCATCCCCAGGCCTGAGCTGGCCCTGGTGAGCTGTGGAGCT
This sequence comes from Colobus angolensis palliatus, assembly GCF_000951035.1. Taxonomy (NCBI): domain Eukaryota; kingdom Metazoa; phylum Chordata; class Mammalia; order Primates; family Cercopithecidae; genus Colobus; species Colobus angolensis. Next base: position 17,249,290 of record NW_012110919.1, on the reverse strand, counting down.
GAAAGCAGTGTTGTTAACGGCTTTTGTACAGGAGGTCTTCCAGCTGGTCCCGGGTCATCACGCTTCACTGTTTGCATGTGTGTTCTTAAGCTGGGGCCCTTAGTATTAGCAAAAGATTAGATTTTTCTTTCTTCATCACCAACTGTTCCTCTCCCACCCACTTCCCCCACGTCCTCCATCCTTTTCATTCCTGCAGTCTCAGAATCTCTCTTGGTGAATGTTAATGAGGCTGAACACAGGCTGGGAGGTCAATGCCCTGTGCCTCTTCTGAAAGGCGTCCTCTCTCTGGTAGATTCTCAAATTTGATAATAGGAACAATAACTAAATAGATACATTTACCATTTGAAATAACTTTCCCACACCTTATATCTTTTAGTCTGACCGGGAAGACTATGTGGCAGGCATTTCTATTTGTCCCATTTTATACTTAAGAAATGTAAGGCTCAGGGTAGTAAGTAATCTGTGCATTACACAACCAGGGGATGCTAGAAGAGCATTTTCTACCTTCTAACTCTATGTTCCTTCTACTACACCACACTGCCTGTGATGCTCTGAAAGACACACAAAGGCCTACCTATTAGCTATTAGGCTAAGGACATTTTAAATGAAATGTAGTTCCAGTTGTAAGCACACATTGTCATGGCATTTTAGAACTTTCTGACTGATAGCATCTGTTCATTTCTTGAGTTTGACAGTAGGCTACATGAGGGTGAGCTGGAGGTCAGTTAGAAGCACATTAACACAAAAGCTAAATGTCCACAAAGTGATTCACCCAACTCCAGTCCATTCCATTCAACCAAAGAACATTCCGAGGCTAGTATGTGCTCAGCTGGACTGCTCCAGGCTGAGGAGAGGAGCCTCAAAAAGTATGATTCTCATGCTCCTAAAAGAGCTTTCAGTCTTGTTGGAGAAGCAAGATGAACCATACTTGACAGAAAGAATCATATCCAATGAATGCTTCAGAAAATATTGCCAAGGAACTGAGAAAGAAATGAGGATGGAAGTAGGCATAGAAGGAGGGTCAATATTGGCATAGGGGATAAAGTTGTGTCTTGATCAACTAGTAAGAAACTCAAACTTACAGAGCCCTGTGTTTATGTAAACTGTGATGTGGATAATAATGACAACCATATGCAAATAAAAATGAACATTTATTAAGTGCTTACCCTATGTTAGGACCTAAGAGTTTTGCGTATATAAGAGTTTTGCGATTATAACTCATATAATCAGCATGCTGGTCCTATCTTATAGATATTCTTTTTATTCCTTTAATGAATGATGAAATAAAGGCTCAGAGAAGTTAAATTGAATACCCAGCTAGTATGCATTGGAACACAGGGAATTTGGCTCCAGAGCTCAATTTCTTAAACACTGTCTGTCTGACAGTTTGGAATAAGCGTGAGTGGTTCACATGAAGTAAAGTCTGCTGTATGCTAGACTCATTCATTTTACATTGCTCATTCATGTGCTGTTGCTTTAAATGTATGTTGCCCAGAGATAAGCGGGGGGCCTCATGATCTTTGATGTATTTACATGGCATCAAAATCAATGAAACATAGCTTAACAACCAACAATTCTTTTCTTTCCTTTTTTTTTTTTGAGATGGAGTCTTGCTCTGTGCCCCAGGCTGGAGTGCAATGGTGTGATCTCGGCTCACTGCAACCTCCACCTCCCGGGTTCAAGCAATTCTCCTGCCTTAGCCTCCTGAGTAGCTGGGATTACAGGGGCCCACCACGCCCGGCTAATTTTTGTATTTTTAGTAGAGACTGGGTTTCACCGCGTTGGTCAGGCTGGTCTCAAACTCCTGACCTCAGGTAATCCACCCACCTTGGCCTCCCAAAGTGCTGGGATTACAGACCTGAGCCACCATGCCCAGCCAACAACCAACATTTCTTAAAAGCTATTTCAATCCTCTACTTGCATCTCTTAAAGATATTACAGGAATTTCAGTTTGTAAATTTCAGTGAAATTTCTTAAAATCCTCTTTTACTGTTTCCATCACTTTAGATGCCTCCTTAATTTTGCAGCTGTCCCCAAACTCTTTTTTTATTTACTTGTTCTCAGCTTTCTACCTTAACCTCTGCTAAAACCCAAGTCATGCAGCTCTTGGCTTTTCCCTCCTTCTTCCCATCCTTTGGGGTCTCTGCTTTCCTTTTCTTCCTAATAACTCCTTCTCTAATAGCAAATAAAAACATGTATTTGCTCCTATTTCTTATTTTCTTACCCCACTGATTATCCTGACCCACCTAATAATTTCCAGGAACTCAACTGAAAGACTGAAAATATCTCTTAGAAAAGAAGGAGAAGATGACAAACGGCCATAGTTAGAATTTTCCTGATGAAGGAGGGGTTGTAGAATGAGGGGGAATGAGAGCATTTCATTGCATTTTCTTTGTCTCTTTTCCCATCACAAGTGTTTTGGCTCCAAAGCCTATTGCTAGGTTCTGGGGATAAGGAGATGAGCAAGAAATGGCCCCTGCCTTTCAAATCAAAGCTCATTCAATGGGGGAAACCAACAAATAAAGAGACAAATGCCACACTGCGGCTGGGCGCAGTGACTCACGCCTATAATCCCAGCACTTTGGAAGGCCAAGGCAGGTGGATCACTTGAGGTCAGGAGTTTAAGACCAGCCCGGCCAACATGGTGAAACCCTGTCTCTACTAAAAATACAAAAATTAGCCAGGCATGGTGGTGTGCACCTGTAGTCCCAGCTACTTAGGAGGTTGAGATGGGAGAATTGCTTGAACCCAGGAGGTGGAGGTTGCAGTGAGCCCAGATTGTGCCACTGCACTCCAGCCTGGGTGACAGAGTGAGACTCCATTTCAAACAAAAAACAAAAACAAGAACACCACACTGTACTTCACACTAAAAGTAAATACAAACGCTATAGGTGCACACAGGAAGGGCCAGGGAAGGCTTTGTGGAGAAAGAGATGCCGATTATTGAAGCTAATGGAACAACACAACAAAACTAAAATTTGGATTCCCTTAGAAGGAAGCCTGGTATTTTTCTGGAGGAATGAGCAACAACATGGATTTTTTCACTTTTCCCGGGAGAGTATAAGTAGTGCTCAACACACATTTGTTAAATGAATGAAAGTGGCTTGGTGGTTAGGAGTTTGCCTAATGCCCCACAGCCCTGATCTCAAGTCCTCTACTGTTTAAAATAGAATCTAGAATCTACTTCTTGCTGGAAGCTCTCCAAGATCACCCTATCTCACAGTGATCCTCTCTGAACCTGGTGGTGATGCCTACATTCTTAAGCCTCCTCTCCATTTTGTACTAGGTACATCTTGTCTTATACTATGACTTAATCTGAATGGGTTTGTGTCCACTTTTGCTCCTTAGGCTGTGACCTCTTTAAGGAGACAGGTCATGGCCGGTCCATCTCTGCCTCATCCATTTGGGTATGTGGTGGGTGCTCTATCAGAACTCTCCAAGTAAGAAAGGACTGCAGATACCATCTAGTCCAACTTCTTCATTTGCAGATGAGGAGATGGAAGCCCAGAGAGTGGGTAACACTGAATGACATCTCTAACCCTTTGTGACAGGTCAGGGGCTGAGCTGAGACCACAGTCAACTGGCCAATACTCTTTTTACTATGGTGGTCTCGTGGCTGACTCCAGTGGGAGAGACAGGCTGACTTTCACGTAGAATTTACCAAAGGGTGGTGAAGGCTGCAGCTGGTTACCCCAATTACTCAGTTCCCTATTTCAGTTCTAGAAAATGGATGGAGCCTGGAGTCATTAAGTCTTCATCTCAGGGCGAATGAAGACCTTTAGGGGCAAAAACAAGAATTAGAATCTAGTCTATCTATACCAGTGTAGCTCCAGATCCTGGAAGAATGCCTTATGATTGTTCTCAACTATGATGTGTTGAATGTTAATACAGCATTCCTACAATACCTCTATGTGCATTTCACTTTTGCTTCACAATACTCCTATTTTTCTCTTTTAACAGATGAGAAAACTGAGACTTAGAAAGCAAAGACAACTTGCACAGGTCTCATAGCTATAAAGTGGCAGAGCTAGGATTCATATTCAAGTTGGTCTGAGTCCAAAGTCCAGGCTCTTTCCTCTAACTCCCAGCCGTGTGCACCTGTGAGAATCATTAGCATGACACACTGAGGTTTGTCTGCTTATGCGTGTGCCACTCCACAGCCCCACACTTGGCATTATCATTATGAGCTGGGTCAGTTTTGTGTGGTGTGGTCTACAGAATTATTCTGAGAAGGCGTGAACTAAAGAGCAGAGTTATGAGTGGAGGGTGGTGATGGGAAGGGGATGGACTCTGGTTTTACCTTGGCTTTCCATAAATTGTGTGCTCCTCTACTTTGGTTGGGTCTACTATTGATTGTCCAACTTCTCTTGTCCTTCGAGAATTGGCAAAAGCTCACCTTCTGGCAGAATGTCTCTTACCCTACACCCCAGGTTTCTTGCATCTTCAACCTGAGCTCCTGTAGTAGTTTTGCTCACAGCTCTTTTGGCTTTGGGCTCTTGGTGTTGTGATCAGTGACTTTCTTGTTTGCTCCTCCTGCTACCTGAAGAGCTTCTTGTAGGTAGATATTTTCATGTTTATCTGTCCATCTCTAGTGCCTAGACGGTATCTGGCATGAAAAATTGGATGCTTAATAAGTGGTTAAATGAGTGAATGAATCCAGCTGTAAAGCATTCTCTTTACTTTTTGTTCTCCACACCCCCACCAGTTTTTCCCCATGGCTGTAAATGGCAGAGATGTGGGAGGGGACCAAGAGTCAGGGTGGCTATGTGCATGTGTGTGTGAAGATGTGTGTATGTGTGACTATCCATGTGTGCACCTTAGATAAATCTGTCCTTATGAAGGTAGCTCAAGACACCATGAGGTATCAACTGAACTCTCAGCCCAACCTGATTGATTTACCTTCTGAATATTTATTGTCCATACTACCTGTCAGCACACAGCATGTCCTAGTTTCTATTTTTATTTTTATTTGCTTATTTTTATTTTTTATTTTTTGTGATGGAGTCTCTCTTTGTTGCCTAAGCTGGAGTACAGTGGCATGATCTCAGCTCACTGCAGCCTCCACCTCCCAAGTTCAAGCGATTCTCCTGCCTCAGTCTCCCAAGTAGCTAGGACTACAGGCATGTACCACCACATCCAGCTAATTTTTTGTATTTTTAGTAGAGATGGGATATTCACCATATGGTCAGGCTGGTCTTGAACTCCTGACCTCAAATGATCCACCCACCTTGGCCTCCCAAAGCGCTGGGATTGGAAGCATGAGCCATTGTGCATGGCCACTTCTTCTTCTTTTTTTTTTTTTTTTTAATTTATCGTACCTCATTTTGGAGAGGAGATGGTACAATTGTGCTTACAAAGAAAGATTTGAAATAAAGTGTCCAATGCAGATTGCCAGGCTCCTCATGCATCTTGCTCATCCTTAATCTTTCCTGATCCTCCTCAATGCATTTGTTGGAACAAGTTTAAGGTTTGTGTTGAGCTTTGATTTCAGCTCTGAGTTCGGATTGCTGTGGCTCTCCCACATAGCATGGACTCCCCATGAGAAACACAAATATTCATTGTGCCAGAAAACCACAGATTTTTTTTCTTGCTTCACACCAGGTAGGGTTAATCCTGGTTCAGCCAATATATCTTGCTTAACAGCAATTCTAGGGAAAGATGAGGCAGTAGCACTGGAAAGCAAAGTTGGTAGTCGTCTTTGTTAGAACTTACCATTCTGTAACAAAATGACTTGTTTGCAAGTGTGGCTCTCCCTGTAAACTGCGAACTCCTCAGGCCCAGGGAGTGCTTTTTTGTTTTGTACCTCTTATGTCTAGCATAGTGCAAGTGTTAGAGAGGTAGCTTTGGATGCTGTGACTTGATGTAGAGATAAGCAGGAATGGTGGTACCAATAATAGAAGTGATAATCACCAATATCATCATCATTATAAAATAAGGATGGCTTATTGATCTCTTATATAGGGCCCAGCATGATTTTAAGCACTCTGGACCTATTGACCCTTGCATATTAGTTTACTATGGCTGCTTTAATAAATCACTACCACTTCGTAGCTTAAAACAACACAAATGAATCTTACAGTTCTGTAGGTCAGAAGTCCAACATGGTTCTTACTAAAATCAAGGTGTAAGGCTGTGGGCTGTGTTCCTTTCTAAGCTCTAGAGGAGAATTCATTCCTTTGGCTTTCTAGCTTTTAGAGGCTGCCCATATTCCTTGGCTCATGGCCCCTTCCTCCATCTTTGAAGCTAACAACGTTGTGTCACTCTGACCATTCTTCCCTAGTTACAGTTCCCTCTGAACATACTCTCCTACTTACCTCTTCCACTTTTAAGAACACTTGTAAATCCACTGGGCCCACTGGATAATCCAGGATAATATTCCAACTTTAAGGTCGATTGATGAGCAAACTTAATTCCTGAATTAAGGAAAAATTGAATTTTTTTGCCATATAGTGTAACATAGTCATGGGTTCCGAGAATTACATGGACCTTCTTGGGTGGCTATTCTTCTGCCTACCACACCTTGAAAGTGGGGATTGTTATTATTCCCGTTTTATCAATGAGGAGGCTGAGGCACATAGAGATGAAGTAATTTGCCAAACAGCTAATTGGTGGTAAAATTGTAAAATGGAATTTGAACACAAATGGTCTCAGACCACAGTACAATACTGAGTCTTGGTAGTTGTAGAACAGTTTTTACATAGTGCTTACTATGTGTCAAGTCCTATGCTAAACCTTTGTCTTTACCTAAAAGTGAGAAACCTGAATGAAGACCCAAATAATGTGACCATCATCAATTGAGCATCTACTATGTGCCAGCCACTGTGGTGGGTGCAATACCTGTGTTATTTCGTTATACTTCATCTTCTTAGAGTATGGAGTGGGTACTATCATTATCTCCGTTTACCAGTGTAAAAACTGAGGATCAGAGAAATTGAGAGTTCTTTGTTGTGAGATTTTTTTCATTGTCCAGGTTACTGAGACCCCAACTTAGGGTGATGGTTGTGAGTAGGAAAAGGGGATAGGAAAGAAATGCTTTAGAGGTAAAATCAACAGGATTCAGTGATTCTAGGATCCAGACTCATACCAATGTGCCGACCTGACATCTCCTCTTGGCCATTTCCCAGGCCTCTTAAACCTAACACACTCAAACTCAAACTCTTAATCTTTTCCCTTCACATTGTCCCCTCACCTACAAGCCTCTACTATCTCAGTAACTGGTGCTGTCATGTCCCAGGGGCTTAAGCCTGGTTTTCATTTCAGACAGCTTCCTGTTTCCATTATTCTCCTATATTTTAAATAGTTAATATTTGCCTATTTTCAAATCCTATCGACTCTGTCTCTAAAATACATCTCAGCATTTTCCTACCGCTCCATAACTTCACTGCTGATACCTCAGCCCAAGACCCCATCCTCCCCCACCTGGATGATGGCCATGAACTCCGACTAGCCCCCTCACTTTCACACTTGCCCCATTCAATTCCTCCACAACATAGCCAGAGTCGTCTTCTTGCAGTGCAAGTCTGATCCTGCAGTTCACTTTCTGAACATCCTCCAAGGGCTCCTTGTTGCCCGGAACTCTTTACCATGCTGCAAGCCCTGGCAGGTCTGCCCACCTTCCTCACACCTTTCTCCTTCTTATATTCCTTGAACAGCCTTGGCAGCAAAGCAGGCATGAGGGCACTTGTCAGCACAGAAGCCAAATTTGTCTTGCACTTGCATTACCGACTTCTTGTTGGCGCACAGAATCAGGCCCACCAAGAGAGGGGCATTGCTATTGAATGTAACTCAATTTAAGCAGACGGCTGACGTGAATGGAAGAATTCTTATCATCAACACGACCACCATCACCATAATCATCATCCTCATCATCGCCGTCATCATCCTCCCCATCGTCACCGCCACCATCACCATCATGTTTGTATGCTGCTACTCTGCCTGGTGCTCTGCTAAGCACTCCTCATGCTTTTTCTCACTTAATTATCCCAACAGTCCTATGAGATAATATTCTTGTTATTTCTGTTTCACAGATGAGAAACCTGAGGCATAGAAAGAGTAAGTGACTTGCTTTAGATTGTGCAGCTACTGGCAGAAACCAGACTTGAATCTAACTTTCTTGGTTTCCAAGCTCATGAGAGAGCAGTCATATAGTAAAAGATAGGGGGGGTCAGGGAGGACCACATCACTGAACTGATCTTTGAACAAGGATTTGAATACTGCATTGAAGTTTTTCAGTGACTGGGCTAGGGGAGGTGGTGAATGAGGGAGACATTTCCCTAGAGGGAGCAGTATAAGCAAAGCAATAGAGGCATAAAACTCATGGGGTGTTTAGGCAAGAGTGATGCAGAAGGGGTGAGTTGGATGAAGGAGGAAACGAGCAAGTGATGAAAAATAAACAAATGATAAGTTAGAACAATGAATTATCTTAATTTTTAAATTTAAATAAAGAAAAAACTTTGCAGGGGGGTGTACATTTCTGTAAGTTTTGACAAATTAAGTCGTGTAACCACCATCACATTTAGGCTACAGAAGAATTCTAGCACCTCCTTAAATTCCTTCCTGCTGCCCCACTATGGGCAAACCTCTTGACCTCATTCCCTAACCTGTAGTCCCTGAACCACTGATGGTCCAACCTCAGTTTTCCCTTTTAAAGTGTCATATAAATGGAATCAGACAACTTTTTGAGTCTAGCTTTCTTCACTTAGCATAATGCATTTGAGATTCATCTATGTTGTGTGTATCAATAGTTCATTCCCTTTAATTGCTGAGTTGTAACCCAGCATACAGATTTATTTGTTTATCCATCCACCAGTTAAAAGACAGCTGACTTGTTTCTAGTTTCTAGTAATTATGAATAAAATTAGTATAAACCCTACTGTAAACATTTGCATACAGGTTTTGGTGTAGATATATATTTTGGGCGGGAGAGTGGGATGGTAAATGCCTAGGAGTGGGGTTGTGTCATATGGTAAGTGCAAGCCAAACTGTTTTTCCAAATATAAATATAAATATAAATATA
>NW_012110919.1:17219525-17240224 GCF_000951035.1 Colobus angolensis palliatus | reverse complement strand
CATATATACACACAATAAAAATATAAATATATTCCAATATAAAGTGGTTGCACCATTTTATATTCCAACCAGCAGTTTATGAGAGTTGCAGTTGCTCTGCATTATTGTCAGTACTTGGAATTCTCAGACTGTCTTTAAAAAAAAATACTAGCCACTTTAATAGGTATGTATTGGTATTTCACTGTGGTGTTAATTGGCATTTCTCTAATAACTAATGATGCTGAGCACCTTTTTGTGTGCTTATTTGTTTTATATATATATATGTATATCTTCTCTGATGAAGCATCAGCTTAAATCTTTTGACTTTGTTTTCTTACTGTTGACTTTTGAGAGTTAATATATTCTGCATCCCAGTCCATTATTAGAAGTTTAGCTTCCAAATATTCTTCTCCCAGTCTTTAGTTTATCCTTTCATTCTTTTAACAGTGTAAAAGTTTTAATTTTGATTAAGTAAGTTCATTTTACCATGCTTTTGTGTCATTTCTAAGAACTCTGCCTAACCTTAGGTCACAAAGATTTTCTTCTAAAGGTTTTATTATTTTACGTTTTCCACTTGAGTATGTAACTCATTTTGAGTTAACTTTTGTATGAAGTATGAGATATATATATGTGTGTGTGTGTATATATATATGTATGTATATATATAGAGATATGTATACACATACACACACACACACACATTATATATATATATAGAAGTCCACTTTCTTTTGCACATGAACATCAAATTTTTCCAGCACCATTTCTCGAAAGGTCTATCCTTTCTCTATTAAATAGCCTTTGCACCTTTGCCAGAAATCAATTGACTATATTTGGATGGGTCTATTTCTGGATTCTTCATTCTGTTCCATTAATTTGTGTATCAAACTTTTTGCCAATACCACTTTTTGCCAATCAAGATCACAATGTCTTGATTACTGTAGCTGTATAGGAAGTCTTGAAATCAGGTAGTGTGGATTCCCCTATTTTGTTCTTCTTATTTGAAATTATTTTGTCTATTCTAGCTTCTTTGCCTTTCTCTAGAGATTTTTAGAATTGGCTTTTTGTCATCTCAAAAAAGCCTGCCAGGATTTTAATCTGTAGTGTGTTCAATCAATTTGAGGAGAATGACATATTAATAAGATCAAGTGTTCTAATCCATGAACGCAGCATATCTCTCCGTTTTGAGAGTTCTTTTGTTGTTGTTGTTGTTGTTGTTGAGATGGAGTCTCGCTCTGTCGCCCAGGCTGGAGTGCAGTGGCCGGATCTCAGCTCACTGCAAGCTCCGCCTCCCGGGTTTACGCCGTTCTCCTGCCTCAGCCTCCCAAGTAGCTGGGACTACAGGTGCCCGCCACCTCGCCTGGCTAGTTTTTTTTTTTTTTGTATATTTTTTAGTAGAGACGGGGTTTCACTGTGTTAGCCAGGATGGTCTCGATCTCCTGACCTCGTGATCCACCCGTCTCGGCCTCCCAAAGTGCTGGGATTACAGGCTTGAGCCACCGCGCCTGGCCTTACTGAGGGTACTTTTTCTCTTTTCAGTGTATTTTAGTTATTAGCATATAGGTCTTGCAATATTTTGTTAGATTTATACCTAAGTATCTTACTGTTTTTGTTGTTATTGTATAGGGTTCTGTTTATTTAATTTCAATTCCTAGTTGTTTATTACCAGTATTCAGAAATAAGATTGATTTTCTTTTAAGTATTAACTTTGTACACTTCAGATTTGTTAAGCTCACTCCTTATTTTCAGTAGCACTTTTGCAGATTCCTTGGGGTTTCCTATGTGAATAATCATATACTTTGAGATGCAAGAGTTTGATTTCTGCTACATGCCTCATAGTTTTTTCTTTGTTTTATTGCACTGGTTAGGACTTCCAGTAGGAGCAAAGGGAATGGTTAGAGCAGACATTTTCATCCTTGTTTTGCTCCCAATCTGACAGGCTAAGAATTCAGTCTTTCACCATTGAATATAATGTTAGCTGTTGTTTTTTCTATAGATGCCCTTTATTAGGTTAAGGAAGTTCTCTTCTATTTTTAGTTTACTGAGAGTTTTGATCATGATGTTAAATGTTTCAAATGCTTTATTTGAATGTATTGAGATAATCACATGATTTTTTTTCTTTAATCTGTTAATATGGCAAATAACGTTGATTTTTTATTGTTGAGCCAGCCTTGCATTTTCAGGACAAAATCCACTTGATTGTACTATCCTTTTTCTATACTGCTGTATTCAATTTTTTAGTATTTGTGGAGGATTTTTGCATTTATAAGGGATATTGGCAGCTAGACTTTTAGATGTTTATGAGAATAAAATTAAAGGCAGCAAGATAGAAGATTAAGCTATTTGAATGGAATTATAATAGCAATAAAAATAATGCTCGACACTTATTAAGTGCTTCCTATATGTCAGGCACTATTCTAAGCCTTTAAATGTATTCATTTATCTCATTATCATAATAATGCTATGAGGTAAGTTCTATTATTATCCCCATTTTACAAAAATAGAAGTGGAGTTAGACAACTTCAGAGTCTGTGCCAAATGTTTCTTATTTATATAAATGGTATGACCCACTTCTTTTCAGAGCACAAGTGTAATCAAATCTCCCGCATTCGTCCGGTGAATAATTGTTCATATACCCATTGGTAGAAGTTCTGTATCGTTTTCTTGAAGATTCCTCCTTCTTTGCCCTCATCCAAATGATCTGAGGTCGCTGGAGGGTTTATAAGTTCAAAATGTTTTGCCTTGCTTCTAAATCCTGAGCGAGGAATAAACTAGAAAGTTGAATCTGGTTCCTAGGACTGCTGTTTCTGTGGCTTCCCAGTGAGATCTCTATGGAATACTGGTCCCACATAACCTAGAGAAGAATGTCCTATGCCTCTGGGATGAGGGTGCTGGCCTTGGGGGGGTCTCTGTGGGGCTTGCTTGGGCTCAGATATCATTCTGAAGGCCACCGTTTGGACAGGATGGCCAGGTCTAGAGGGATTACTGGCCTCAGCCACATGTTATACAGGGCCAGGTCATTTTCTTTGACTTCTTAGGCCAGAGACCTCGTCATCAATAACAAAATCTTTAGATTTTGCATGAAAATATTTCTTGTTTCTTTTGAAAAAAAAGTGAAGATGTGGTCCACTTATGCCTACATTCTTCTGCAACAACAGTCAGCGGAAGCTGAGCGAGCATTCAGTGGGCAGGGTCTCTGCTACATCCCACTTCCTGCCACTTACAGTGTTCTTGTGACTGTTTAGTCCCTACATGCCTTTAAATGTATTCATTTATCTCATTTGTGCATTTGTGCACAATAATGCATTTGTGCTTTCAGTTTGTACCATACGCCTTTACACTGGGCTTGGATTCGGTGTATATTTGTTAAAGTCATATTTATCGAGTGCCGAATGCATATCAGGTACTGCCCACTGTGAATGCAGAAGTGAGCAAAATAGATAATTATCCTGACATTCAGGACCTTACATTTTGTATGGGGGGACATAGCCAACAAGCTAAATAAGTACGTCATGTAATTCTTTATGCAACAGTATAATTCTAAATATAATTTAATAAAGTGCTGGGTAGAAAAATAAAAGCGGGGATGGTAGACTGGAAATGTCAGGCAAGGCGGGATTGAAAGTGTCACAGGTTGTTAGTGATGGTGTCGGGAAGAGGACGACTTTCGAGCAAAGAACTAATCCATTTGCAAATTGGAGAAAAGAACATGCCAAGCTGAGGGAACAGAGCAAGGTCCTGAGCCTGGAGCATGTTTGCCAGTTTGAGGGTTAGCAAGGAGACAGTGTGGTTCCAGCAAAGTGGGCAAAGAAGAGTAGGAATAGGAGAGGAGGTAAAACAGTTGGTGGAATCCAGTTTATAGCAGACCTCTTTGGATTTTGGAGGCAACATATTCTTCATTTGAGTGTGTTATTCCAGCCCATTTACTGAGCAACCTGCAAAGTTGCTAGTTTTGAGTGAGACCCAGAACAAGAGAAGGCTCTGCAACAGGTCCAGGCCACTTGGCAGGCTGCTGTGCTGCTTGGGCCATACGATCCAGCAGATCCATTGGTCCTTGAAGTGTCAGTGGCAGATAGGGATGCTGGTTGGAGCCTTTGGAAGGCCTTTGGTAGTGAATTGCAACACAGTCCTTTAGGGTTTTAGAGCAAGGCACTGTTATTACCCACAGATAAATGTTCTCCTTTTGAGAAGCAGTTCTTGGCTTGCTATATAGTCTTAATAGAGATCAAATACTTAAATATGGGCCATCTGCATTTATAATCACCTCAAGTTATCATGCAACCTGAGCTACCCATTATGAACTGGATATTATCTGAGCCACCTATCCACAAAGTTTGGTGTGCACAGCAGCATTCCATTATCAAATGGAACTGATATATATATGATTGGATATGAACAGGTCCTGAAGGCACAAATGAGTTACGTGAAGAAGTGGCCCAAATACCCATGGTCCCCACTCCTGCTCCACTGCTTTTTCTCCACCAGCATGTACTTATGGCCTTGTGGGAAGTTCCCTACAGTTGCTGACAGAGGAAGAGAGGCTTGGGGGGTGTTTACAGATGGTTCTTTATGATATGCAGGCATCATCTGAAAGGGGACAGCTGTCCTACTATAGCTCCTTTCTGGGACATCCCCAAAGGACACTGGTAAAGGGAAATCCTTGCAGTGGGCAGAGCCTCACGAAGTTCACCTGGCCATCCACTTTGCTTGGAAAGAGAAATGGCCAGATGTATAATTATATACTGATTCATGGGCTGTGGCCAATAATTTGGCTGAATGATCAGTGACTTTGAAGGCATATGATAGAAAAATTGGTAAGAAGAAAATTTGGGGAAGAGGACAGACCCCTCTGAATGGGCAAAAACTGTGAAGACATTTGTGTTCAACATAAGTGCTCACCAAAGGTTGACCTCAGCAGAGGAGAGCTTTAATAATCATCAAGTGGATAGAATGACCCATTCTGTGATAGTAGTTGGCCTCTTGCTTTTGGATCAGACTCAGACAGGAGCTTACACCCTTAGCTCTCCTAGTTCTTGGGCCTTAGAACTTGGACTGGAACTAGACCATTGGCTCTCCTGGTTCTCCAGCTTGCTGACTGCAGATTGTGGGACTTCTCAGACTTCATAACTCTGTGAGTCAATTCCTTATAAAAAATCTCTCTCTCTCTCTCTCCATATATGTATATACATATATACATATACACATATATGTATATATCTGTATATATGTCTGTCTCTGTGTATATATATATCTACATATATAAAGCATATACACACAATTATACATATATGCACAGTGTGTGTATATATATGTATACACAACACAATGCTATATGTATGTGTATATATCCTATTGTTTTAGTTTCTCTGTAGAACCCAGACTATTAATACAGACAAAGTAGAAGGAGATGGAGTAAAACAATTGGTGGGGGTCCAGCTCGTTTAGAACGTTGTTGGTTGTTATGAGAACTCCAGCCTTTACTCTGAGTGAGAAGAGGGAAATAAGAGTCGTGAGCAGAGGAGTGACTGGCACTTGAGTTTTAAAGTTGTAAAAGCGTCACTCTTACTGCTATCTTGAGAATAGAGTGTTGGGGTCCAGGGGTTGAACATGGGGACCAATTCAAAGGCAGTTGCAATAATTCAGAGAAGACTTGAGGGTTTACCCAAATGAGGGTGATAAGGGTAAAAGCAGTAAAAAGTGGTTCGGTTCTAGATAGATTTTGAAACTTTGAGGGATCTTAGTGACTTTTTTTTTCAGTAGTCCTTGGTGAGGGCCACTCTAGCATATTATTGACTTTGAATTTTATGGAAAAGAAGTTAGAGGTCTCAGGACCTTTCCTTCCAGGAGACTTCTGGGCTTTTTGTGTAATATAATCAATACCTACTCCAGAGCTCTGGTGCCAAGAGAAGCAGAGGCACCACAAAGCTTTGGAAAAACACAGAAAACAACAGCCACAAATGTTTCTGTTTCACCTTTTCTAGGGTCAGGGCGAAAGCCTATGGGTCTTGCACATGTAAAGAGAGGCCACTTGAGTAATCTGTTCTCAGAACCCAAAGTAAAAGTTTTTTCCAAAGTGACTTCCTCTCTTCATCTAGATAGAGAAGAGGATGGTGTCACTCATAAAATTCATCTCATAGGCACCCTATTATTTATAGATCTTTCCAAAAGGGAAGGTTGCAAAGAACGATTTTGCCTGTTATAAAATAGCAGAACGGGCTGCAAATAGCAGAACTGACTGGCATCTAAACTGAGTTTGATGAAATAAGGAAGTATAGAAAAATTCTCATCCATGGGGTCAGAAGGTCTAAGCCCAGAGCTAGGAGCTGCATGGCTGAAGATATCATGTGAGGCCATCTTCCTCTAGTGTAAATGTACATTTCTTATGCCGTGCTTACTGTATGATTCTGGAAATTCTGTTTCCACATTAAGAGATCCCTTCCAACTTTAAAATTCGGTAGACTCTGGGGTTCTACAATTGACTTTTGCATGCTAAATAAAATATTACATGTGTGATGGACTGTTATATGATTAGGACCATTATGAATTACCATTTTTTCTCATACTTCATTTTTCTTATTATCTTATCTCATATTTTCTTATCGCCAGCATATTTTATACCCATTCTCTACAGGGGCTATTCAAAATCATTACTATTCTCTCCTGCCCTTTAAAACCAATTTACCCCTTTATGTTCCGTGATAGCTTTAGTTCTCACTTCTGTGAAAAAAATGAAGGACAACAGTTACGAAATTCATTATCTTCTCTCCCCCAAAATATACCTGTTTCTTTTTGCAGCCTTCTTGCCTTCCCTTTTGTCTCAGAAGTGTCTTAGAAGGAGGGGAGGAGGCAAGGACCAAACACTTTGTACCATTTTTTCCTTCCTTGCCTGTAATGATCATCCACTTCCTTTGTGGATATTATTGTAAGTAAGGAAGGAAAAGTCATTCCGCTTCTTCTGTTTCTCTAAAGAGAAAGGGAACTGCCTCCCCTACCATTCTACAAACAGGCTCAAATACTCCCCAATCTTCTAAAATCTTCCCCCGACTTTGCCTTTCTCTCCAACCACTGCCTCCCATCTCTCTTCACCTGCTGAGCCTCTGGAAGGCCTTCCATCCTTGCCTTCACTTCCCCTCTGTGTCCCAATCACTCTTCACCCAATCGAAACCCCTCAAAGGTCCCCTGTAACCTCCTGAGTGCTAAATTCTATGATTATGTCTCAGTCTTCCCTCTTGACCCCTTGCTAGTTCAAAGTGAGGACCATGGACCATCCAGTACATCGCCTGGCAGCTGTCACAAATGCAGAATCTTGGGTCCCATTCCAGAATGATTGAATTAAAGTCTGCATTTTAACAAGATCTCCAAGTAATTCATGATGACATGGATGCCCAATTTCTCTGAGGCATTCGACACATGCATTGGAAATTTCCATCTTCCCATCATACCACTTTCCCTTACTGCTTCTACTATTTCTTTGGCTATTCTTTCTTGACCTCTTTCCCTTGCTCTTCCTTCTCTAATAGAAATAATAAATATGAATCTTCCCAAGGGTTCTGCCCTCTCTGCTCCTCTAGCAATTTCTGTATTTTCTGGGAACCTTTTTTCTCCCAGACTTTCAACTACTGTGAAATGCTGATGACTCACACATTTCTATCTGTCTCTTCAGAGATTCAGGCTTTTATTTCCAACTGCTTTCCAGTGTTTTTGTCTGCTCTGCAATGCTTCAAACACAAGACATCCCAGCCAGAACTCATTCTCTTCCCCACCCCTACCCTTTCTTCTCCTCCTGGGTTGTCTTGATGACATCATTATCCATTACCCATTCATCCCCTTCACAAATGCTAGAGACCTAGGGCCTTTGGTTCTTCCCACTCTCTTCCATGTCCAATTAGTCACCAAACCTTGTCTCTTCAACCTCAGACATATCAATCCAGTACCGTCCCCCTTCTTCATTGCTTTTCCTGCCAATGCTGGGGTTTAGGTCCTTGCCATCAGCTACTTGAACCATTCAACCTCCACCCTGACACCGGTGCTTGGTTCCAAAAAGGCACATAAAGTGGTTATTCTCATTGCTTTTACAACTCTACAGGGTTCTTCCTAACACAGGATCAAGTCCAAGCTTGTTATCTTGGCATTCCAAGTGCTCCATGATCTACATCCTGTCTATTTTCCTAGCAAAGTTTTTTTTTTTTTTTCCTTAGATGGAGTCTCACTTTGTCACCCAGGCTGGAGTGCAATGGTATGATCTCGGCTCACTGCAACCTCCACCTCAGCCTTCAAGCAATTCTCCTGCCTCAGCCTCCCAAGTAGCTGGGATTACAGTCATGTGCCACCATGCCGGGCTAGTTTTTGTATTTTTAGTAGAGACAGGGTTTCGCCATATTGGCCAGGCTGGTCTCAAACTCCTGACCTCAGGTGATCCGCCCACCTTGGCTTCCCAAAGTGCTGGGATTACAGGCATGAGCCACTTCACTGCACCTGGCCCCTAGCAAAGTTTTTTTCTTTCTTCTACATCTCAGAAATACTAAATTTCTCACAGATATTCGTATATACTTTGTATGTTTTTCCTCTTCTCTCCATGCTCTTCAAGACATCCTCCTCTCCAGAATATCCTTACCTATATTCTTATTCTTCTTACCCTTCAATATTCTAATATTCCCACTCCTGTGAAGCATTTCTTGAGTTCTGAGTAGAAAGAACTGCTCAGACTTCTGTGCTCCGATGAAAGCTCTGTTCCTATTACATATGTTGCATTTAACAGGGTGTTATACTATAGTTAGTGCCAAACTTCCTGCCCTTACAGAACTCTGTAGGTCTTGTTAGGGCAATGACTATGTCTGATTCATTTCTGTGTCCAGTGTCTGGTATTGTGCCTCCATGCAATACAAACTCTGTAAATGTTAACTTGCACTGAATAACCATTTACACCTAGTTCTGTTGTGCATACTGTGCTTAAGGATAAAAATACAAATATTCCTCTCTGTTCATTTATTTATTTGGTGTATCAGATGACTAACTTGGTGTCCCCACATTATTCTGTGTGAGCTGAGAATTGAAGTTTATAGAGAACATTTTCTATCTTAGAGAAGTACTATGTGATTCCATTAGTAGTAATGAATACTCGGGAGATCTTTCCCCACATGCCTCTGCACCAGGGTGTTTGACCCAAAAGAACCACTTTACTGCTCTTGAAGTGATGCTCCTCTCCAACTGCATGCCTAACATAGTACAATAGGTTGCTTCTGGTAGTCTTGACACCAACTATGGGCACCTCCTATGTGGCAAAGTGTAGCCTTGTGGTTAAGACCTTGAAGGTCAAATTAACCTAGGTTCAAATTCCTGCCTGTCTAATTCCTGCTTGTTTATTCCAGACCAAGTAACTTAAGCATTCTACATCTCAATTTCTTTACCTGTAAAATGGAAGTTATAATAGTATCTACCTAATAGGCTTGTTATGAAGTTATCTCAGATTGACCACATTTAGTGACCAGCACATCCTGAGAGCTCAGTAAATGTTGACATGGTTAGTAGAGGAAATTGTTAATGATGATGGGGAAGTTGATGATAATCAAACTGTGTACTCAGGCTTGACTCTGTACTTAGCAGAGCCCAGCAGGTACTAGTGAAGTCTGGCTCTGTGCACTCACTTGCAGAGGCCAAGGTGGACCACACACGTTCCCTGGCAATTATCCTGACCTGCCTGACTTCTCAAGAATGAGGAAGCAAAACAAAGACAAAACAACCTACTCACTCCAAAATGCTTCTCCTTTAAGAAAAAACAACAATAATGAACCCTCCCATTCCCCAGCCTCACATGTCACGAATAGCTTTCAAAGACAGTAACAGTATTGTTTTCTCAAATACATTTTCTTTTGGAAGAAAGTTCTGACCTAAAGTCTTAACTGTAGGGGTTTGGTCCAGGGCTGTTGTAGATGGTAGTGTCTACTCTCCTTGCTTGAAACACGTGTGTGGCTCCCTACAGCCCTTGTGATGGAATCCAAACTTCTTCCACGTTCAGCAAGGCTCTTGTGACATGACTCCTTCCTCCCCTCCTTGGCCTCAGTGTCCTCCTCATCGTCAATGTAGTGTAGTGGTTAAAAGCTCAGAATTTGGAGTCAGACTGCCTGGATTCAGCAGGCAGTGTGAATACCGTCTACACACTTCCTAGCTGTTTGATTTGGGGCAAGTTATTGTTGGAAGAAAACCCTTGGGCTTTCTAAAGTGACCAGATCTTCTTTTCTCTACGAAGTTGGAACCAGTTGAGTCTTAACACATTAATTCATCAGCTTCATTACTAATAAAGTTTGATGGGACCTGCAGGCAAAATCAGGTTTCCCAAGCCTAGACATCTGGATCCATCCATGGGGTGAATCTTACCCAGGTGTTCAAAGCTGGTAAAGAACCGGCAGGAGTCCTCCTATGGTAGCATTTGGCTTACCACATGGAGGGGAATGTGTGTGTGTTTGGGAGCTGGGGATAGGAGTAGAGGCAGGCTACTCTGAAAATGTCAATAGCCTAGAAAGGAATGAAATTCATGTGCTCCCAACTTTTATCAGTCTCCCTAATTAGATACGATGATATTGGGATTTATAACAATAAATGTGTATCTATTTGGTCTTCATCCCTGTTTCCTGGTACACACTCCTAAAACCCTTTGAGTTCTGGAAAGTGACAACTTTTTGCATGTTAATGAGATGACAAGTAGCTGGGAGCTCCTGGATAGCCTCAGGATGGGGAGGTCCAGTTGCCAGGAGAACCAACCAGATGATTAGAAGGTGGGAATTTTCAGCCCCATCCCCCAAACTGTGGGGAAGGGAGAGGAGCTAAAGGTTGAGTCAATCACCAATGGCCAATGATTCAATCAATCATGCCTATGTAATGAGGCCTCTATAACAAATCAAAAGAACACCATTAGAAAGCTTCAGGACAGCTGAATGTGTGGGGGTTCCTGGAGGTTGGTGTGCCCAGAGAGGGCACGGAAGCTTCCCCACTTCCCACACACTTTGCTTTATACATGGCTTCTATCTGGCTGTTCCTGATTTTATTTATTTATTTATTTATTTATTTATTTTTGAGACAGAGTCTTGCTCTGTTGCCCGGGCTGGAGATGCATTGGCATGATCTTGGCTCACTGCATCCTCCGCCTCCCAGGCTCAAGCTATTTTCCCACCAGGCACGAACCACCACACCCAGCTACTTTTTGTGTTTTTTAGTAGAGCAGGGGTTTTGCCACGTTTCCCAGGCTAGTCTCAAACTCCTGAGCTTGAGCAATCCACCTGCCTCACCCTCCCAAAGTGCTGGGATTACAGCCATGAGCACCTCACTCATTCCAGGCTGTTCCTAATTTGTATCCTTTTATAAGAAACCAGTGATCTAATAAGCAACTGTTTTCTTGAATCCTGTATGCTGTTCTAGCAATAATCTAACATGAGAAAGGGTTACCAGGAACCTCCAATTTATAGCCAATTGGTCAGAAGCACAGGTAACAGCTTGGACTTGCAATTGATGTCTGAAGTTGGTAGGGGTGTTAGCAGTGGAATATATTCAAGTCATGTGGCACCAAAGTATGTTAGTAGCAGCAAATCGTATGGGTCTGCGGCAACCTCCATTCTTGCCTCCTTAGAAGAAAGAATCCAACCAAGGGGCATAAGGCAAAGGGAGAGACCAAGGCAAGCTTTAGAGCAGGAGTGAAAGTTTATTTAAAAGCTTTAGAGTGGGAATGAAAGGAAATAAAGTACACTTGGAAGAGGGCAACTTGAAAGATGAAGTGCATGATTTGACCTTTGACATGGGGTTTTATATGCTGGCAAGCTTCTGGGGTCTTGCATCCCTTCTCTCCTGATTCTTCCCTTGGGATGGGCTGTCTGCCAGTGCAGTGGCTGCCAGCACTTGGGAGGGGCCACAGGTGCAGTGTGTTTACTGGAGTTGTACACATGCTCACTTGAGGCATTCTTCCGTTACCAGTCGAATGTTCCTATAAGGTCATATACTAGTTAAGTGCTGCCATTTTTCCTTTTAATGCTCATGTGTGAGCCCAATCGCCCACCTCCTAGGATCTTATCAGGAAGCTGCTGGATATCAGTTTCAGGTGTTTCTATCTACTAGAACATTGCTTTTTCCTGGCACTAGCTGAGACCAATTATTATTTGAGAGACAGTTAACAACTGCCTGATCATCACCTGATGGTTGCTGACATTCCTGGTGTGGTGGCTGAGGGGGGACTAGCTACCTACTGTAATGGGGGGAGGCAGTTTTGTGGGACTGAGCCCTTAACCTGTGAGATCTGATGCTGTGTCCAGGTAGATACCGTCAAATTGAGTTAAATTCTAGGACATCCAGTTGGTGTCCACAGAGAGTTGGTAAATTTGTTGGTGTGGAAAAACCCACATACCTGTTGTCAGAGTGAAGTATTGAGAGTGGTGTGAATGTAGAAGGAAAACCAATCTGTTTGTCCTTATTTAGATATGTCATCTTGAGAGGAGGAAATGAGAGGTGGAAGGACAGGTGGAAGCTTCTCAATCCTTCCAAGAAGCCTGAAGTCTCTCCTGAGTACACAGACAGAAAGTCAGGGACAGAAAAAGAGGAGTTTCCACTTAATTTTTCAACCCTGGTTTTCTTATCTGTAAATTGGAGGTAATAAGATGAACTGTCTATTGGTACAGTTGAGAGGATTACAAGGATAATATTCTTATTTTTCCTGGGGGGGGGGCCTAAAGACCCTATCAGCTGTATTAGATTTAGAGCCTCTTCTTGTGAAAATTGCTAGTATTTCCAGTCCTTCGGTTCTTTCTTCTACCCCTGGCAGAGTCCTGGGGGTGGAGTGAGGTGGCTCATGTTTCTCTGGATGGGAATTAAAGCTTTTCTGTGGCTGCCACTGTGGGCGGCCATCACTTGACACTCAGTGACTGTGACACTTCTGATGATGTTAAACTCGCAACTGTGACAGAAATAGAGGATGGTTCTCTTCCCCCAGCCTGCCTGGTCCTAGAGATATAGCTTGATCACTAGATACCAAGAGAATGGTTTGCCTCTTTTCCTTCATATGATACTCTCTTCTCCTAAAGAAACTTTAAAATATATCCTCTGGGTCAAGGTCAAAGAAGGTTTGTATAGTACCATTCAGTATACTATTTAACATCATTCTCCCAACTAAGAGTGAAATGCACACATCTCAACTCCTCCTTTTCTGGAATGAATGTCTTGACTTCAGTGGGATATCCCTCAGGGGCTGAGAACAGTTTTTGTTCTTCTTAGCTCAAGAATCTCCATCCTGGTGTCAGTTCCATTGCATCACCCAGTAACTGCATTCCTCCAAGATCTGATTTCAGCCCTCAACTCCCCCCATTCCTTCTCCCAAGAATAATGGCAGATCCCCAGCCCATATTCCTGTGGCTGCACTGCAGAGTGCCCCTGTAGGATCAACCTTGCAAATTAACCTTGGACCTGATAGCTAAGCCCAATAATCAATTAAAATGCAGCCCTGTGGGTATTTGGGAAGAATCTACTGCAGTCTGGGTTTTTCCTTTCTTTTGAATTTTCGTGGAAACCTGGCT
This sequence comes from Colobus angolensis palliatus, assembly GCF_000951035.1. NCBI lineage: Eukaryota > Metazoa > Chordata > Mammalia > Primates > Cercopithecidae > Colobus > Colobus angolensis. The sequence continues at coordinate 17,226,695 of NW_012110919.1, read as the reverse complement.
CCAGTCGGGCTGCCTGAGGATCTGTCAGAGACTAGCTTCAGAACTTCAGGCAACGCATGTACTCTTTCTGAATCTAAGTTGAAGGAATCAATTAGGATAGAGGCAGGACAATTCTGTCAAATCAAATTGTCAGTTAAAAATTCCTGCTGAGAGTTCTTTGAAGTACCTGGAAGTGGAATCTATCCTAGTTGGAGGGGTCACCAACTTCTATCAGGAGGGTAGGACAGTGGATAGTTAAGCTTACAGATACTGAGCTAGGCTGCCTTGGTTCTAATTCTAGTTCCATCATTATTAGACGTGTGATCTTGGGCAATGCATAATTATTTTGCAATTTACTTCCTTTTCTGTAAAGTAGAGATGATAATAATAGTATCTACAGCTCTCAGGGTTGTTGGTTGAAGTAAAGCACTTAGAATGGTATGTGACATGTAACAAACCTTCAAAAAATGTTAGCAGCTTCTAATATTATCTGTTCAGCCACAGGAAATGCAGGGCAAAGATCACTGGAAGTATGAGATAACACCAACTCTTCTTCAACTGTATCATATAGAGTGTATTTTTTTGGGGGGAGCATGTAAGTTTGTCTTCCTTATGATATCATGAATAACAACAGTAATAATAATGATAATGATAGCTAACATTTGTTGAGTTTGTGCTGTGTGCCATCACTGGGATAAGCACCTGGCATCAACTGATTATTTAATTTCTAACAATCCTGTTAGGCAGTATTATTATTAGCTCAGTGTAATTTGCGCGACTCATACTGTTCTTAGGTGGCAGAGCTTGGACACAAACTCAGGTTTGTCTGAAGCCCAAATTTCTGCTCTTATCTCAGTCTAACAGTTATAACCCCAAAACCTTCCCTAACACAGAGGGAGAGCAGGTACTGTTGGGGCAAAGTATGGGTCAAGAAGCAGGCAGTCTTGGATATAAAAAGCCAAAATGCAGCAAAGAGGCACACAGAAACCAAAGTATCATCTCAATTTCAGTGTGTTCAGACTTGTCACCATCTAGGACTAAGGTGCTATCTCATGGTAACTGGCTTTGTTCAAGTTCACAACTCTCACCAAAGTCTCATTTGTAGAAGCCTCAGTTGGGGCCTTCTCTGAAACTTCCATTGCATCACCCAGCAATTGCGTTCCTCCAACCCTGGCCACCAGGTTTCTCTGCAGAGAAAGCTGCTTTCTCATTTTCTTGAAGTGCACTGGACATAATCTGAAGGTGCTCCAGGATACTATCAATGTCGGCTTCCAGATCCAGATATGAAAGTGTAGTAAGCATTTCCTGGGTTTGGTATGTCACTGATAAGCTCCCTGTCTCTTGGTTTGTAGGCACTGTCAACATTTGAGTTGACGTCAGGAGAAGCTGAGGAGAGCCCCTTCCTATGGTCATTGCTGACTGAGGAGCAAAGGGCAATTGGAGAAACAACTTAGGCCACCCTCCTAGGAGGCAAATTTCTTGTGTCATCTGGGCAGCTCAGGATTTCCTCTCTAGATTATCTCTACCAGCACAGGAGGTGTGGACCCCATCCTGCTGACACCGTTGACAGGGTGTGGTGGAGGAGTTGAGGGGCCTGTGTTGTCAATCAAGAGCTATTTTAGCAGGCACTGCAGTGGCTCAGCTGGAGGGACCCAGCCCTGTGCTAGCTAAAGAACCTGAAGTCCTGGGTTTTGAGTCCCCTGGTGATACACTTGGGGCTTATCATGCATTGAATATTGTCCTCCCAAACTTCATGTCCATCTAAAATCTCAGGATGTCACCTTATTTGGAAATAAGGTGTTTATCGGTGTAATTTAGTTGAGAATCTCAAGTTGAAATCATCCTGGATTTAGGATGGGATCTAAATCTAATAATTGGTGTCCTTAAATCTAATGATTGCTGTCCTTAAAAGAAGAGGACACAGAGAGATGTGCAGAGAATAAAGTGATGTAAAGATGTAGGCAGAGATTGGAGTGACATGTCTACAAGCCAAGGAACTCCAAGGATTGCCAGCGAACACCAAAATCCACGAGAGAGGCATGGGAGCCTCAGAGCCTCCAGAAGGAACCAACCTTGACGTTTTTACTCAGTCACTTGGTCTCCTGAACTGTGGGAGAATAAACTTCTGGTGTTCTAAGCTGCTCAGTTCATGGTGATTTGTTATGGCAGGTCTCAAAAATGAATATGGGGTGTATTCCTCCATTCTCACATGGCTATAAAGAAATACCTGAGACTGTGTAACTTATAAAGAGAAGAAGTTATATTGGCTCATGGTTCAACAGGCTGTACAGGAAGCACAGCAGCAACTGCTTCTGGGGAGACCTCAGGGAACTTTTACTCATGGTGGAAGGCAAGACCGGAGCAGATCCTCTCTCAGTCCTGCTCCTGCTATGTAAGATGCCTGCTCTGGCCTTGCCTTCTACCATGGGTGAAACACTTTTAAACAACCAGATCTCGTGAGAACTCACTCACTGTGTGGTACCAAGTGGGGAATGGTGCTAAACGATCCATGAGAACTCTGCCCCTGTGTTCCAGTCACCTCCCACCAGGCCCCTCCTCCAACACTGGGAATCACAACTGGACATGAGATTTGGGTGGGGACACAGATCCAAACTATATTATGGGGCTTATGTTGGGGAGCGATGTGAATTCAAGATTCTCCCCACGCACTGGAGTACTCTAGAAACACATTCCTTAGGACACAGGAGAAAGTGAGGGTGGATCAGAACATGCTCTTCCCTGTTGCAGAACAAGTTGCAGCAAGGCCCAGTCGTTGTAAAGATACTGCTTGCTGGATCAGCTTTGTACGCAAGGAGATGCTCAAAGAAGCAGCAGCACAGGTGCCTGAGACCCTTAGCGAGTCTCTTCCTTTCTCTGGTCCTCTCTTTTTCACTTACAAGCTGGAGGAATGAGGCAAAATCAGTGGCCCTATGCTGTGTTCAGTGAAGCCCTAGGGGTATCAGAGAGGTGCCTCAGGAGGTGCTATGGAGGCAGGCAAAGAGAAGGCTGAGCTGGGGTGCTCCAGGCTCCCCACTTCAACCCCAGCTGTTCATCTTTTATCTGATTTATATATTGGCCTTCCATACAAGAAGGTTTTATTGGTAACAGTGTTTGAAAATTACTGGACCAGCACATCTTCAATGTTCATGGCTGTAGGCCTTTGAACGTGAATACAAGTGGCTGTGTAAAGGCTCTGATCAGCATAGATGCAAGTGTCTCTTCTGTTCAAGAGAGTAAAAGCCACTTTGCAATGCTTGGCTTTAGGGATGCTAGTCTCAGGATCAAGAGAGGAGGGTGATTCCTGGTTCAGAAAGTGAGGCCTCTGAGTGTTCCATTGGCCTCCGTTAATAGTCAACATTTCCTGCATCCCTTAGTAATTAATTAAAACAAGATGGGGTCAAGAGCCTTGCTATACCCTTTCCCATCCTCTGTCATCCCCTGAGCTCCTTTGAATGAGACTCTGTGTCTTGTGTTCAGGCAACCTGAGGGCCAGAGCCCAGAATGGAGTCAGAGTAGAAATGGTCTATGCCAAGTGGCCATCACCACACATGCATGCACGCTTTTATCAAACAGTTCTGGAGTTCCAACTCTTTAGTAAATACCAGGGTATATAAGATTGAAGAAGACAGGATCCTTCATCCCAAAGAGCTCACAGTCTAGTAGAAGAGACCGATCATAAACAAGTTAGTGCATCCAAGTATGATAGGTACTAGGAGAATGGTGCATTCCAGGTAGGTACAGTTGTCCTTTGGTCTCTGCATAGCACTGGCTTCAGGATCCCTGAGGATGCCAAAATCTGTGGATGCTCAAGTCCCTGATATAAAATGACACCATATTTGCATATCACCTACATACATTCTCCCATATACTTTAAACCATCTCTAGATTACTTATAATACCTAATACAATGTAAATCCTATGTAAATAGTTGTTACACTATATTGTTTTTTATTTTTTAAAGTATTTTCTATCTGCAGTTGGTTGAATCCACAGATACAGAGCATGCAGATACAGAGGTTTGACTGTATTGCAAAGTAAAAAGAGGGCACAGCTGGCAGAGTGGACAGTGAGTGCTTGGGCTTCAGAGTCAGCCTGCTTCATTTGAATCCTGCCTCTTACTAGCTCTGGAACTTTGGGAAAGTAACTCCAGCTTTCAAAGCCTTGGTTTCATCATTTATAAAATGGAGATAATAGTGATAACTATGATATGTGCTGCTGCATGTAAGGTGTTTAGTGCACTGCGTGGCAATTACCTAGTGTGCAGTAAATGCCAGTTATTATTATTATTACTATTACTTCTTGGGGTAGAGGCCAGGGGAGTGTTTAGAGAGGAGAGGGTACTTGAGCTGGGTCATAAAGGATGAATTGAGGTTGACTTTGCAGAAGTTGGCAAGAATCCAGGGCCACCATGTCACACAGCTCCAAGAGGCATCATTCCATTTCGGTCTCTGTGAAAGGCACCTCCAAGGGTCGTTCAGTTCACAGCTACCATGGCAATATGTGGTGGCTTTGGAGTCAGGATGTTCCCCCAGCAGGAGGAAGGTGCAAGAAGAGTTGTCTTCTCACGGTGACTGCTGGTTTCCCCCTGCCCAGCTGTGGCTGTAGAGAACAACATGCTTAAGGCTGCCAGAGAGATGGGATCACAACAGCTACAGCAAATGGACAGAGAGCACCTTTGGCTACACTGGGGCCAGATCCAGCTAGGGAGCTTTGACATCCTTCTAGCTACCATGCCATCATGAGGAATAGGGTACCACTCCCTGACCCATCAGGCTGTATAAATTGGGCTTTGGGATAGAACTGGGAACCACATCTCTGCCTCCTGTGGCTATTCCTGCTGCCATTCAGAATTCCCTGACTCTGGGCCTTTGTTGCCCAGGATAGACTCTTGTCTGATTGGAGCCCCGCTACCACTGTGCTCCTCTCTGAGCTAGTCAGTTTTGTTGAATTAACTCTCCTGTCGTTTTTAGTAATGCTGTCAAGATTGAGTAGTTCACCACTTACTTGTTTTTAAATCCTGAGACCAACGAATATTAGCTGTGTGGCCTTGGCTACATTGCTTAAACTGTTTGAGCTTCAGTTTCTGTATGTCTAAAATGGAGACAATAGTAGCATTGACCTTGTAAGAATGTTGTAAAGATTGAATGGGATTTAATGACTATGAAGTGCTTAGTGCATGCATTAAAGATGTTGTTTTCCTCACGTTGGGATTCTGTGGGGGGCACTAACAGATTCTTCTTGGAAGGCTGCTCTGATCGCGCCTCTGAATCTCTGCCCCCGCATTGCCCAGAACATCTGGGCACCTGAGACATACAGGCCTCCCTAACAGCAGGTGCTGAGCCCTCTCTACTTGTCCCAAATAGAGTGCACCCGAACACCTCATGTGTCATTAAATTTTGGTTGAAACAAGGTTCTTTTTCACTTTTGTTGATTTCTTTAGAAACTTTCTTTTTCTTTTTCTTTTTTAATTATACTTTATGTTCTAGGGTACATGTGCACAATGTGCAGGTTTGTTACATGTGTATACATGTGCCATGTTGGTGTGCTGCACCCATTAACTCATCATTTACATTAGATGTATCTCCTAATGCTATCCCTCCCCCCTCCTCCCACCCCATGACTGGCCCCAGTGTGTGATGTTCCCCTTCCTGCATCCCAGTGTTCTCATTGTTCAGTTCCCATCTGTGAGTGAGAACATGCAGTGTTTGTTTTTTTGTCCTTGCAATAGTTTGCTGAGAATGATGGTTTCCAACTTCATCCATGTCCCCACAAAGGACATGAACTCATCCTTTTTTATGGCTGCATAGTATTCCATGGTGTATGTGTGCCACATTTTCTTAATCCAGTCTATCATTGATGGACATTTGGGTTGGTTCCAAGTCTTTGCTATTGTGAATAGTGTCGAGATAAACATACGTGCGCATGTGTCTTTACAGCAGCATGATTTATAATCCTTTGGGTATATACTCAGTAATGGGATGGCTGGATCAAATGGTATTTCTAGTTCTAGATCCTTGAGGAATCACCACACTGTCTTCCACAGTGGTTGAACTAGTTTACAGTCCCACCAACAGTGTAAAAGTATTCCTAGTTCTCCACATCCTCTCCAGCACCTGTTGTTTCCTGACTTTTTAATGATCACCATTCTAACTGCTATGAGATGGTATCTCATTGTGGTTTTGATTTTCATTTCTCTGATGACCAGTGATGATGAGCATTTTTTCATCTGCCTGTTGGCTGCATAAATGTCTTCTTTTGAGAAGTGTCTGTTCGTATCCTTTGCCCACTTTTTGATGGGATTGTTTGTTTTTTTTCTTGTAAGTTTGAGTTCTTCGTAGATTCTGGATATTAGCCCTTTGTCAGATGAGTAGATTGCAAAACTTTTCTCCCATTTTGTAGGTTGCCTGTTCACTCTGATGGTAGTTTCTTTTGCTGTGCAGAAGCTCTTTAGTTTAATTAGATCCCATTTGTCAATTTTGGCTTTTGTTGCCATTGCTTTTGGTGTTTTAGACATGACGTCCTTGCCCATGCCCATGTCCTGAATGGTATTCCCTAGGTTTTCTTCTAGGTTTCTATGGTTTTAGGTCTAACATTTAAGTCTTTAGTCCATCTTGAATTAATTTTTGTATAAGGTGTAAGGAAGGGATCGATCCAGTTTTAGCTTTCTACATATGGCTAGCCAGTTTTTCCAGCACCATTTATTAAATAGGGAATCCTTTCCCCATTTCTTGTTTTTGTCAGGTTTGTCAAAGATCAGATTGTTGTAGATGTGTGGTATTATTTCTGAGGGCTCTGTTCTGTTCCATTGGTCTACGTTTTGGTACCTGTACCATGCTGTTTTGATTACTGTAGGCTTGTAGTATAGTTTGAAATCAGGTAGCATGATGCCTCCAGCTTTGTTCTTTTGGCTTAGGATTGTCTTGGCAATGCAGGCCCTTTTTTGGTTCCGTATGAACTTCAAAGTAGTTTTTTCTAATTCTGTGAAGAAAGTCATTGGTAGCTTGATGGGGATAGCATTGAATCTATACATTACCTTGGGCAGTATGGCCATTTTCATGATACTGATTCTTCCTATCCATGAACATGGAATGTTCTGCCATTTGTTTGTGTCCTCTTTTATTTCATTGAGCAGTGGTTTGTAGTTCTCCTTGAAGAGATTCTTCACATCCCTTGTAAGTTGGATTCCTAGGT
>NW_012110919.1:17219159-17219475 GCF_000951035.1 Colobus angolensis palliatus | reverse complement strand
CAGTGGTTTGTAGTTCTCCTTGAAGAGATTCTTCACATCCCTTGTAAGTTGGATTCCTAGGTATTTTATTCTCTTTGAAGCAATCGTGAATGGGATTTCACTCATGATTTGGCTCTCTGTTTTTCTGTTATTGGTGTATAAGAATGCTTGTGATTTTTGCACATTGATTTTGTATCCTGAGACTTTACTAAAGTTGCTTATCAGCTTAAGGAGATTTTGGACTGAGACAATGGGGTTTTCTAAATATACAATCATGTTATCTGCAAACAGGGACAATTTGACTTCCTCTTTTCCTAATTGAATACCCTTTATTTCT
>NW_012110919.1:17217170-17217542 GCF_000951035.1 Colobus angolensis palliatus | reverse complement strand
CTGAGAGATAGTTTGTTATAATTTCTGTTCTTTTACATTTGCTGAGGAGTGCTTTACTTCCAACTATGTGGTCAGTTTTGCATTAAGTGTGATGTAGTGCTGAGAAGAATGTATATTCTGTTGATTTGGGGTGGAGAGTTCTGTAGATGTCTATTAGGTCCGCTTGGTGCAGAGCTGAGTTCAATTTCTGGATATCCTTGTTAACTTTCTCTTTCGATCTGTCTAATGTTGACAGTGAGGTGTTAAAGTCTCCCGTTATTATTGTGTGGGAGTCTAAGTCTCTGTAGGTCTCTAAGGACTTGCTTTATGAATCTGGGTGCTCCTGTATTGGGTGCATATATATTTAGTATAGTTAGCTCTTCTTGTTGAATT
>NW_012110919.1:17205056-17215500 GCF_000951035.1 Colobus angolensis palliatus | reverse complement strand
ATCTGCTGTTAGTCTGATGGGCTTCCCTTTGTGGGTAACCTGACCTTTCTCTCTGGCTGCCCTTAGCATTTTTTCCTTCATTTCAACTTTGGTGAATCTGACAATTATGTCTTGGAGTTGCTCTTCTCGAGGAGTATCTTTGTAGTGTTGAAGATGGGTGATTTCTTCATTTCCAACTGAGGTACCGGGTTAATCTCACTGGGGCGTGTTGGACAGTGGGTGCAGGACAGTTGTTGCAGCCCACTGAGTGTGAGCTGAAGCCAGGTGAGGCATCGCTTCACCCAGGAAGTGCAAGGGGTCAGGGAATTCCCTTTCTTAGCCAAGGGAAGCTGTGACAGATGGCACCTGGAAAATCGGGTCACTCCCATCCTAATACTGTGCTTTTCCAAGAGTCCTAGCAAACAGCACACCAGGAGATTACATCCCATGCCTGGCTCAAACGGTCCTATGCCCACAGAGCCTCGCTCATTGCTAGCACAACAGTCTGAGATTGAACTGCAAGGCAGCAGCCAGGCTGGGAGAGTAGTGCCCGCCATTGCTGAGGCTTGAGTAGTTAAACAAAGCGGCAGGGAAGCTGGAACTGGGTGGAACCCACCACAGCTCAAGAAGGCCTGCCTGCCTTTGTAGACTCCACCTCTGGGGGCAGGGCATAGCTGAAAAAATGGCTGCAGAAACCTCTGCAGACTTAAATGTCCCTGTCTGACAGCTTTGAAGAGAGTAGTAGTTCTCTCAGCATGGACTTTAAGATCTGAGAACAGACAGACTGCCTCCTCAAGTGGGTCCCTGACCCCTGAGTAGCCTAACTGGGAGGCACCTCCCAGTAGGGGCAGACTGACACCCCACACGACTGGGTACCCCTCTGAGACAAAGCTTCCAGAGGAACAATCAGGCAGCAACATTTGCTATGCAGCAATATTTGCTGTTCTGCAGCCTCCACTGCTGATACCTAGGCAAACAAGGTCTGGAGTGGACCTCCAGCAAACTCCACAGGAAAACTGACAAGCAGAAAGGACATCTGCCCAAAACCCCATCCGTATGTCACCATCATCAAAGACCAAAGGTAGATAAAACCACAAAGATGGGGAAAAGACAGAGCAGAAAAGCTGAAAATTCTAAAAATCAGAGCACCTCTTCCCTCCAAAGGAACGCAGCTCCTCGCCAGCAACAGAACAAAGTTGGATGGAGAATGACTTTGACAAGTTGAAAGAAGAAGGCTTCAGATGATCAGACTTCTCCGAGCTAAAGGAGGAAGTTCGAACCCATCACAAAGAAGCTAAAAACCTTGAAAAAGGATTAGACAAATGACTAACTAGAATAACCAGTGTAGAGAAGTCCTTAAATGACCTGATGGAGCTGAAAACCATGGCACGAGAACTATGTGACAAATGCACAAGCTTCAGTAGCCGATTTGATCAACTGGAAGAAAGGGTATCAGCGAAGATCAAATGAATGAAATGAAGTGAGAAGAGAAGTTTAGAGAAAAAAGAGTAAAATGAAACAAACAAAGCCTCCAAGAAATATGGGACTATGTGAAAAGACCAAATCTACATCTGATTGGTGTACCTGAATGTGACGGGGCGAATGGAACCAAGTTGGAAAACACTCTGCAGGATATTATCCAGGAGAACTTCCCCAACCTAGCAAGGCAGGCCAACATTCAAATTCAGGAAATATAGAAACTTTATTTTTCTTAAAGAGCTTGGATCGTTCAAGAATAAAAAATTTGATCCTGAAGCCTGAAAAGTATTTGTGGCTGTTTTGGCCTTGTTCTCTGGACTGTTGACTCAGAAGATGGGGATTCTAGCATCAGTCACTCCACTTTCACCTCCTCTGAATGAATGTATATGCTCATGCCGGTTTCCTGCAATGTAGAAACATTAGACATTAAATTTTCCAGGTCATGTTGGCACATGCAAGGGGCAGTTGATGAGTTGAATTGCTAGGAAATCCACCTCTGGTGCAGATAGAAATAGTTCAGGAGACAATGTTCAGACAGAACATCCTTCATCCTGGCAATCCGTGTTGCTCTCGAGGGCCCCTCTGGCATGTTGAAGAGGGGTCCAGGGAGCTGGAGAGAAGGTATCGGTTACTCTTCTTTGTTCAAATTTCACATTTTAATTTTTTTAAATAGTATTATCTTTGTAAAATGGTACATGATAACGATTAAAACAAGTCACACAGCACAGCAAAGTGCAAAGAAGAAAACTAAAGGTGCTCCCAAATCTCATCACATAGAAATAACCACCTTTGACACTTGTAATCATAGTTTCATCCTCTTTCTCCACACATGGATAAAACAATAGAAAGAAAATACAGGAATGTTCCATGGATGTCTTTATTAAAACAAAATGTATTAAATTAAATCGTCTGTTATTTCATAGCAGCAAAGAAACAGAGAATTACTAAATTTCAAATAAATATTTATGGTACAACTAGTGATAAGTTCCCAAAAGAGGCTACTGAAGCTAAAAACATAAAGATTACCAAGCAAATGAACATGTTGGGGTTGTAGTTTTTTTAAGTTTTAAATTTAAGCTTATCTATACATTCCCTAACAAGGCACTCTCAGAAATTATAACTTTTCCATTTCACCAATATACTCGATTTCTCAATTTTTATGTTATATGATTGTTTTTTAAATATTATTTTAAGTGGCAATCATTGTAGCTAAATAGCTTTAGTTTAATATTCTGACATATTAATGTTCACCACCTATTCTTTTAAAACACTTTTAATCTGTTTTTCTGAGTTCTTTATTTTGATTCATCTTTTGGTTGGCTGGATTTAATAAGTCTTTTTTATTTATTTCAAAGGGCTCATTATTGCTACATCTCCGATTTCTGTGGTGTGTGTGTGTGTGTGTGTGTGTGCGTGTTTTAACTTGGCTGTTGCCTTTGTATTTGAAATATAACTTCCTTGGTTATAAAATTCTTGGGTCACCATTTCTTTCCTCAGAATTTGTCATCTCTATGTTATACTATTAAGATGCTTGATATCAGCCTGAGTGTTACCATTGAAGGGAACTGGTTTTTCTGCTTTTGTATCCACGGGATTGTGTGGCAGTGAAGGTGGATGTGAATGATGGTGGAGGTAGTGGTGGGATGGTAGAGGTAAGAATAAGACGGTGGAAGTAGTGGTGAGGTGGTAGAGGTAGAGGTGGGGCAATTGAGATATGTCTTACCCTATTCCTACTGCTATAACAAAACACTTGAGGCTGGGTAATTTATAGAGAACAGGGGTTTATTTCTCACAGTTCTGGAGGCTGGGAAGTCCAAGAACATGGCTCTGGCAGATTCTATGTCTGTGAGGGCCCAGTCTCTGCTTTCAACATGGTGCCTCGTGGCCTCACCCACCAGAGAGGATTCATGCTGTGTCCTCACGTGTCTAAGGGACAGAAAGGCAAAAAAGGCCCTAACTGGTTCCCTCCAGCCCTTTTGTAAGGTTGCTAATCCCATTCACAAGGGCAAGTCCTTGTGGCCTAATCACCTCCTAAGTGCCCTACCTCTTAATAGTGTTGCACTGGGGATTAAATTTTCGATGTATGGATTTTGGAAGGACACAAACATTCAAGCCACAGCAAGGCAGGAGTGAGGCAGTGCAGTGAGGGGAAGGGTGGTGGAAGCAGGAGTGGGACAGTGATGGAAAGATAGGTGAGCGCTGAAGAAGGGAGAAATGGAGTGGCAGGAAGGGGAGAAAGAGCGACCCAACAGGAGATGGTGCTGAGTTGCCTTCTGTATAATTTTGCAGCCTCATTAAGAAGAAATAGAGTCAGTTCTGTGGCAAATGAGGATTCTAATGAAAACTGAGAACATGATTGCTTTACCTTGTAGAGAAAAGGGCCTTCCTTTCTAGACCAGCTTTATAAGACGACCTCAAGAGAAACAGTACATTTCTATAAGTGACTTTATTTAGAGGAAACTTTCTGCAGTATGGCAGTGGCAGCCTTGCCATTTTTTATATTTCAAGTGTCAAGTTTCGCTTATTCCTGCTAGCAGAGAGGCCTTCAGCTTAGATACCTCCAATTTATTTCTGTTTGGCTTTGCAGACCATTAAGCAATGGATTTGGCCACAGACTCGCCCTTCCTAATGATGTTTTTCTTGGGCTAATATGAAAAACCAGTTGGCAATTGCCGAGTAACCACAGGATGACAGCTTAGAGGAAGGACACAAAGGGTCCAGGTATGTAACAAATGGCAAAAAGAAGTCAGCATGTGATTTAGGCAATGCTGAACCCACAGAATGGGCAAGGTACCCCTAAAAACATGTCTGTAAATCATTCGTTTGGAGGGGCTAACACAGCTGGAGCCACTGTGGCTCTGGAAAGCAACCATCACTGCCCTTGAAAGACAAATGGAAAAAATAAACCCTTGAGTGCCAGGCTCCTCCATCCTTCAATGCCTAATTGGTTGTCTTGGCACAAAAGACTTTTACAATGTCACAAAGCCAAGTTCTATGATGATAGGACAGTGGAAAAGAAAACACTACCAGTGTCAGTGCCCAAAAAGCCACCATGCGAAATGAGGGAGGGACACATTTCAAGTCTGAGTTGTGTCCTAATTTTTCCACCTTGAAAAAAGAATGCTCTGAAGGAACTTACCATTTAAATGAAGCACATTTAAAGCTCTTAAAGGCTAGGTGCAGTGGCTCAACATTTTGGGAGGCTGAGGTGGGTGGATCACCTGAGTTCAGGAGTTCAAGACCAGCCTGGCCAACATGGTGAAACCCCGTCTCTACAAAGATATAAAAATTGGCCAGGCATGATGGCGGGTGTCTATAATCTCAGCTACTTGGGAGGCTGAGACAGGAGGATTGCTTGAACCTGGGAGGCGGAGGTTACAGTGAGCCGAGATCTCGCCATAGCACTCCAGCCGGGGTGACAGAGCGAGACTCTATCTCAAACAAAACAAAACAAAAGCTCTTGAAATGTTAATGACAGCTACCATTTCTTGAGTATGCACTCTATGCCTTGCATGGTTCAAAGTGCTATATGCCCACATTATCTTACTGGATCCTAAAATCTATAAGAAGACAATACTATCATAACCCCTAAGTACAGAATACTTGTCACCTTGTCTCAGACACACAGAAGTACTCTAGTTCGAGTGGACAAAAGACTTCCTCGGATGTTGTGTCAGGTCCCTGCTTGCAACTGAGGATCTGGTGTTCTACCCCTGCTGTAACTGAGTGGATATTCTGCAAACCCCAAATCTAGTTTGGCTCATTCTTTCATCTGGCTCATAGTGATGAAGAAGGGTTGGTGAAAACTCAAGTTGAAAGTGTCAGCTCTGATCCTGGGCTATCTCCATCCTCATCCATCTGTGAATGTACCTCATGATAGTCCTTTCCTTCTGGCAAATTGCCTCCTCCTCAATCCTGCATCCTCACTCTCTTGACAACTTGAGGCTTGGAAGACTTCAGGTCATCAAAGGAGATAAAGTTCTCTTCCCACCGATTTTCATATCCATACAGAAAGAGGGTGAGGTGTTTGGTCCTGATGGTAGCCTTGTCTTTGGAAAGCAGCATGCTCAGTTCACCCTAATTGTTGGTTTGCTGGGACTACAGGAAAGACATTGCTCTCCTCTACCAGATGAGACAAGAAGTCCGAGGCTTAGAGAAGAAAAGATTTGCTCAACTGAATACACTTAAAATGTGAAAGAGCTGGAATTTGAACCGAGACTCCCAAACCCCAGCTCTTAACCACCATGACAGACATGGCAGCAAATCTAAGAAGTTGTTCCAGAAATAACCAGTAGTCATTCTCTTCAGATCTGTCCAAACCTGATTTCTCTGCCAGCAAAGATAAGCCTGGACTGCTGAGTTTTCACTGTCACGCCTCCTCACATATGAGGGCCTGAGTCCTCCCAGCCTGGCCTGCCTCCCAGTGACAAGTTAGGCTCAGACAGCAGATTCTGTGCCCATCTGTCTCACTTCCCTCCCTGTCCAGAGACCCCTCTCCTTCCTCTCTACTTTCACCCTTCTACTCCCACTCCCCATCAATATTATCTCTTTTGGATGCAGACCTGCCTTTGAAGTAAACCAGGAGATTTCTTTGGGCGGGGGGTTGGGAGAGGAGGGGTGTGGGAAATGTGTCTGGAGAGGTGGGTGAGGATAGGAAAGGGGCCTTCATCTTTTTCTTTCAACTCTGACCCACTGATCAAAGCTCTGGCAGAACAGCAGTATTGAAAGGATGTGGTTGTAAAGACAGGATGGGTGTCAGTCCCTAGGACGGTATTATATATTTGGAAAGGGATAAGAAATCAATTCATAAAGTAGATGAAAAATAAATAAATAAATAAATAAATAAACAAACAAACAAACCAGTCACAAGCAAGAGGAAAAAAAAAAAAAAAACCCTACCATTTGCCCAGTTTCCAAGGAGCTCTTTGATAATACAGTGACTCTAGGCTATACACATTGGTCACATTATTTATCACTGGAGCATGAATGTCCTAACCACATCCAAGGGTTTTCACTGGGCTCCTTAAATCATCCAGGACCACAGTGAAATGCAAATAGCCTGGTGGAGAATTGGGAACAAAGAAAAGGCAGTTCTGGCCTCCAGCCTCCTCCCTGAAATCTGGAGTAAGCCCCAGGGCCCTAGTGGGGGCTTTCTCTTTGTTCACTCTGCCAGTCATTTTGTGTTGCTTTGTGTGGCTGGGATGACTGAGTTGGTCTGTGGATTGGGTTCCTGGGACCTTTTTGTTGTTGTTGTTGCTTGTTCTTGAATATTGTTGAACCTGATCCTAAGGAATGGACTGCACCTGCAAGTAAGTTACTTTCCCCTAGAAACACCTTAAAGTATTTCTCTCTTTTCTTCATAAAATGCTAGAAGTAGAAAAATGCAGGATGATATTTGTACAGTTTTGGTTGTGAGTAAGTTAAATACAGAGAGGAAAGAATAATACTGTTTTGGGCAGTGGGCTGGAGGTCTAGTTTCTCCTCTTGCTGAACTCACTGTGCCTTTCTGGGTGACTGATGAAACCTCTCTGGTTTCCTGTTGCTTCATATATAAAATGGGGCCACCCATCATGCCCCACTTTCTTTGCCTCCTGTACCCCAACTTCCCCAGTCATGTGGTCTGAGTGAGACTAACATTCTTCCTAGCTTCAAGAATGGACTCTGGCTTGGGCCAATCAGCATGCAGCACTCTTTATAAACATCATGATTGGTTCAGATATGGGCACATGATCTAAGTCAATCCAATCCAAGGAAATCTGAGGACTATTGTTGGAAATGCTGAGACACACTGTCTTATTTCTGTTGGATGTGAATGAAGGATCATGTAGCTGTGGAGCTGTTTTCAGTCATTTTGACACCATGAGGGGAGAGACTATTTGATAATGGAACCAAAATCAAAGAAAATGAACTAACAATAAGCTTAAGAAAAAAAAAAAAGACAGAAGGAAACCAATTCCTGATCTCAAAATACAGTCCTGGATTAAGCTTTGCTGGAAGCTTCCACCATCCTTGGGCCATTCAGTACATGAGCCAGTGAACTCCCTTTATTGTTCTAGTTTGATTTTCCAAAGGTTAATCGTCTAGGATTGGTCTGAGTGTCAGGGAACAGATCTTTTGACCTTTGGAGTTTCTTCTAGAAGAGAATGGAAAAAAACCTAAAAACATTTCTTGGTTTCCTAATTTGTTCTAGGAGCTCTTTCAGGCATCAGAAAACACTGGTGAAGAAGCTGTGGTTTTGTATTTAGAGAAACTTGGCTTAGATCCTCAAATCCCAAAGGTGAGTCAAATCCAAAACTCAAAGGTGAATAGGCCCACAGCCTTCATACCTCAAAGAAGGCCATTGAGGTGCTTTATCTCCTGAACTGTGTATAAGACCTCAATTGTTCATTTGGGAGATTTGAGTTTCACGATATCATGAATACTTCAGGTATTTACCTTAATACAAATCTCCTTATAGGGTGAGTATATTCATATGGATTACCAGTGCTCACTTGTATTGAGGGAATTAATCCTCAAAGTGCAATTAAATACTAATCAGAAAGATAACTGAATGATAAAGCTATGTAAGTCTCCTTTTTTTTGGCTTGCAGCTTGGTTGGTTCTTTGAAAGCTGATCAGCACATTAGTGTTCACAAGAACTGGTGCTTTGCAAATCAGATGGAATCTGACTGCACTGGCTTTCCTGATATCCTGGGGAAACACTGGCCAACCATATCTTGCTGGGAAATGGCAGTTGAAAATATTTCTAAATCCATTTTCTCTGTGGGGAGATTGGAGTATGATCAATTATCAATAATCTGTGGCGCTAAAGACAAGACATTTACCACCACACAGTTTTGGCTTTATTTCCTCCACTATGTGGCATAGGTGCCAACATTCCCTGTCCCAGCTCTGGTCCTACCCCAAGGATAGAAATTTCTAGTCAGTTGAGCACTCTTTCAGTACACAAGAAAGGTGTCCTTCCATTTCTCAAGGCAGTGCTTAGGAAAGCCATTACCTATTTCGTTCACTTAGGGTTCTCTTGGCTACAAGAGATGGAAAACCCAACCCATTTTAGTTTATACAGAATAGGGAACTTTATAGTTTCTATAACGGGGCAGTCCAGAGGAAAGATCTGGCTGCAGGCATGGCAGGAATCAGGGCTCAAATGACTTGCAGCCAGAACTCTGCTTCCCTCTCTCAGTTCTACTTAATTCTGTATTGCCATCATTCCCAGGCTGTTTCTTCATGCTCACAAGGAGCTGCTAACTGCTCCCTGTACATCCATTCAGATTCACAGCCATTGGAGAAAGAGAAGGGTGGGACCCCCAAGAGCTCAAATAAAATCAACTGGATGAGTCTCATTAGCTCTGATTGGTCTAATTTGAGTTACCTGCCTATCTCTCAGCCAATCACTGTCACCAACAGCATCATGTACTTATTACTGAACCAATCACTGTCACCAAGGGAGGGGTATGTGCTGATTGGCTTAGGCTGGTCATGTGTTCCCTCCTTCCGGTCTAAAGGGGTAGAAATGATGAAGGCAGCTTCACAGGGAACACATAAAATGGGAAATGCTGTGCAGTGCTTCTTCCCAAACAATATCACAGCATAACAATTTGCAATTGCAAAAATGTGGAACCAGCCCAAATGCCCATCGATCAATGAGTGGATAAAGTAACTGTGGTACGTTTATCAGATGGAATACTACTCAGCCATAAAAAGGAATGAATTAATGGCATTGGCAGCAACCTGGGTGGGATTGGAGACTATTATTCTAAGTGAAGTAACTCAGGACTGGAAAAAACAAACATCCTATGTTCTCACTCGTAAGTGGGAGCTAAACTATGAGGATGCAAAGGCATAGGAATGACACAATGGACTTTGGGGACTTGGGGAAAGGGTGGGAAGCAGGTGAGGAATAAGATTAGAAATCGGGTTCAGTATATACCACTCGGGTGACGGGTGCACCAAAATCTCACAAATCACTACTAAAGAACTTATTCATGTAACCAAATACCACCTATTCACAAAAACCTATAGAAATAAAAACTTACAAGGAAGAAAAAGGAGGCAATTAGAGGAAAAAAGGTATCATAGCATAGCAGAAGGGGGAATGGAAATTGTGCAGGGGAAAAAATCCTCTTATCCTTTCACTAATTAAATGTAGTTGACAAGCAGTATTAATTTGTTTGCCAACCAGATCTTAGTCACAATACTTAAAAAAAAAAAAAAAAAGCTTTCTTGAGCTGTAATTAACATACTATATAGCTCACCCATTGAAAATGTAAAGTTGAGTGGTCTTTAGTATTCTCACAGACCTGTGCAACCACCAGCACAATGTACAATCAATTTTAGAATATATTCATTACTCCCGCCAAAAAACCTCATACCAACTAGCAGTCATTTACTATGTATCCCCTTTGCCCAGCACCCGACAACCACTAATCTATTCTCTGTTTCTATAGCTTTGCCTGTTCTGGACAATTCATATAAACGGAATCATACAACATGTGTTCTTTTGTGACTCATTTCTTTTACTTAGCATAATATTTTCAAGGTTCATCCATGCTGTGGCACGTATCAGTACTTCATTCTTTTTTATGGCCTGATAATATTTGATTGTATGAATTACTATGTTGTATTTATTAATCCACTAGTTGATAGACACTTGGGTTGTTTCCATTTTTTCGTATTGTGAATAATGCTGCTCTGAACATTCATGTCCAAGTTTTTGTGTGGACATATGTTTTGATTTCTGTTAGGTTTATACTTGGGAATAAAATTGCAGGCTGATATGATAACTCTATGTTTAACATTTAGAGAAACTGCCAGACTGTTTTCGAAAGTGGCTACACCTTTTTATATTCCTGCCTGCACTGTATGAAGGTTCCAGTCCTCCCCAACACTTGTATTTTATTTTATTTATTTATTTATTTATTTATTTATTTATTTATTTATTTATTTATTTTTTGAGACAGAGTCTTGCTCTGTCATCCAGGCTGGA
>NW_012110919.1:17183724-17202136 GCF_000951035.1 Colobus angolensis palliatus | reverse complement strand
TTAGATGAGAGAACTTTGGGTGTCCTTAGCTTCCTCACCATTCTATTCTGGCAAAAAAAAAAAAAAAACACCCTTTGTCTTGTTCTTAGATCTGCAGCGTGATATGTCAAATGCCTCAACATGCCCAGTTTGGAAACTTATGATATTTATTGCCAACTGGGAAACCAAATTCTTTTAGAATACATACACACATTATGAGTCTCTCCTCAGGCAATGAAGTAGTGATTACAAAACACAGATGACACTTCAATCTTTGGAATCTTTGATTTCTGAAACCAACCTGTTAAAGAGAGAAAAGGTTCATGCCAGCCTCTGAGATCACGAACTGCAACTTCAAAGGCGACCCCTCTGAAATAGTCATAAATTCAAGCAATTCCAGGGGCAAGTTCAAGCCCATACTGAAACTATAGGTTTTGGTGACATGAGGTTCACGTTAACTATTTGGGCAGATCTGTTGGGTTTTTACATGGTAACTGCAAGGTTCAACAAGCCACTTATGTGGATAACAGGACAGATACTGAATCTGGAACACTCCTAAAATATCTGGTATGCTTGATTGTCATAGGGGAGTGGTAATATCTAAGAAGCAGGTCACATCCAATATTCAGACAGGTACTGTGAAAGCGATGTTGCCATTTGTTTCTGTGGTCTGGCAAGACCAAAGGATGTGATATGCTGAGAGACATCTGAAGAGTTAAGAGGATCATGTTTCTTTCTTCCAAATGCAAGAGGTCAGATTGTAAAGATGAGTATTCAATTGGTTGCCTGTGTCTGTAGATCTTATACCATTCAATTGTAAGTTCCAGAGATGGATGATTGTTTTTTGCCTGTCTCAACTGGAGGACAGAGGGAGATTGAAAATCCGAAAGGTACTCCTTTTCTTTGTGGAGATGTGTTTATTTTTATACTTCTTCAAGGACAGCAGTTTTGCATAGTGCCTAGCACATAACAAGACCTCCATGAATGTTAGACCATGTTGTTAATATTACATGTCTTGGAGGCTAAGGCCCCAGTGGAGAAAATACAAGCATTGGAGTCTGAAACCCAGATCTGAATTCGGGCTTCACCCCTTACTTGCTGTGTGACCCTGAGTAGGTTACTTACCCATTTTGAGCTTCAGATCCTCATTTTGTTTTCCGGTCATAATTCTAGTCTCGTAGAGTGTGTACTTCCCTGAAAACAAATGGTTAATTTGTACTCAAATAAGAGAGTTGTCAAAGGGAGAAGGGTGCAAGAAAGGAGCAGGAGAGCGTACATGCTCGATTGAAACAAATAGTGGGTTCTGTGACCCTACTTAAATTTCACAAAGCCTTTCCTGACAAAAGTGCTGAAGTTGGCAAATTGAGGATTACTGTCTTACATTTCCTATAGATGTATATTCTCTTTATCATGTCTTCTGAAAAGTAAAGAGAGTCCTTTTTGTTGATTTATCCTGAGTTGGAGATGGTGGGTGGAGGAGAAGGGTTGCATCAGGAAGTAGATTGGGCTAATACCTACTCTTTGTGGGATGGAAAGTGGTTAACTATTTTGGAATATGTACACACAGAACATATTCCATGTTTTAAGCCTTCTCAGGATTAAAAATACTTTTCTTTCCTTGGCTAGGGTAATGTTGCTAAAAAATGACCAAGAAGCTGGTGAGAAGAGAGGTGGATAGGGTTTGGGAGGGTTGAAGGATGGAAGGAGATTCTTATATGAAAATTCATTTTATAGCCAGTGGAACCTTCAAAATAGAAGGAAGGTAAAGTAGTTAACTGACCAAATGGGGTTCCTGGGGCGTTCCTTTAGGAAGCTGGCTCCTTATTGTAATCCAGATTTATTTGTGAAAGTCTATTTTATGCCACTTTTTATATCCTATAAAAGTTAAAATTCCTCCTTATCAATGTAGTAAATTTGGGGAATTGGGGAAAAAATGTATGTCTCTTAAATATTTTGCATCAAATGCTCTATTCTGGTCTGGTGCCACCCATGCTGGGAATCACACAGTATGATGGAAACTGGGAGTCAAGAGACCTGGAGTCTCTTCTAACTGTGCCTTTAATTTGCTCTGCAGCCTTGGGTGCTTACTTTCCTTCTCTGGTACTCAGTTTTCCTATCTACAATATAAAGACCTTGACCAAAAGAATGTGGTTCAAAAAATTTTTTTTAAGTTATTTACATGGGATATAAATGAATTCTTTCACCGATATGAACATTCATGCAGTTCAATACAAAAATGGTGAAAGTGGAGCCTCCATCAGCTGTCCCATGTCTGTATTCGTGGACCCCAGGGTGTCCCTGATGAGCCTCCAGGGCTCTGCAGATATCAATATGAAAACCACAGAAGAGGATCTTCAACATCATGTTCAGCTTTGTTATTTCATATACAAATGTCCCATAATGAATACAGAGCCCCAAGGCAGACCAGAAAATGTTTGTGCATGAGGTGGGAGGGGTGGGGGACTTCCCTGGAGCCTGGTCAATGCTGGCTGCTAAGTGGAAGCAGAGAGCAGTCATTCTCTTAACACAGATGGATCTGAATGTAGAGGGGCCATAGGGTCACCTGGATTCTTACAGCAGAGCAAAGGAAGTCCCCATCCAGGAAGGCTGTTGTGGAGGAGATCCTCATGTTCTGGCTGCCATTTGGCTGGAGGTAGCCGGGAAATGGTCAGCTGGCTTGGGATCAGGGCATTCAAGAAAAATGCCTTTGGGTGCCCTTGCTTGACACTGTTCCTCTGGGTTCATTGAATCTGTACCTGGGCCATTTGGAATAAGCCAAACAGGCTTTGGGATAAATGAGGACTATATCCCCCTTCCCCTCTGCCAGGACAAATGCTACCCAGCCTTAGAAGTCCAGCTCCACCCCAAAGCCTTTCCTGACAATGGCTGCTCCTATGTTTGGCAGCGTTAGTCCACTTTTAGCCTGATCATCTGCTGAGTCCACCCGCAGGCCGTGGACTGACCTAGTTCCCAGACCAGTCCTGAGAAGGGTGGAGCAGTGTTTCCCAAAGCGTGTGCCAAGGAACCCTGTTTCCATAGGAGATTAATGTGTGTTCAAGGTAAAAATGGACGTTGTGCCAAGTAAGTTTGGGAAATGATGAGTTGAAGTTAAGCAGATTTCTTCATTATGGAACATCTCAGAGTTGAAACTTTAAGAGGTAGGCATGTGTGGATTTTCGAAACATATTTGTTTCAGGGAACCTTCCACCTCTGCTTTATCCAGCATCTGTTCCATGGAATTCTCTTTGGGGATTGCTGGGACAGAGTGTTTAATCAATAGCCTCCACACTACTGTTCAGTGATGCTTAGAATTAACTCAGGTTCCTGTCTTTAGGAGTTGGTAGCTGAGTCATGACAGCTGAGTTTTTGCATTCATTGCTGAGTTTTTGAGTTCATTTGCTTACCCAACGTTCTTTGAGCACTGCAAGTGTCAGGCCCTGGGTTGGTGTGAGACCACAGAAAAGAGTAAGTTACCCATCTCCTGCCTTGTGGAGTTCACAGAAGGCAGTCAAAAGCAAATACATAGCTGCAAACACAGATGGCAGACTCTGTGCTAGGGGTACTCAGCCTGGTTGGAACATCTCCAGCACCGAGCACAGTGCCTGGGACACGGAGGACAGTGGTATCAGCTCTGATCGCCTTCACCTGTGAGTTGTGAGCCGTAGGTAATCCTAAAATAGTGGTTGACACAAGTAAACGGTTTGTTTTTTCCTCCTGTGGTAGGCTGAATAATGGCCCTCAAAGATGTCCTTGTCCTAATTTTTGTAACCTGGGAATATGATTCCTTATATGGTAAAGGGGACTTTTCAGATGTGGTTAAATTAAGGATCTTGAAATGGAAAGATTATCTTGGATTATCCTCATATCCCTGATGTATTCTGATTGTCCTGATGTTCTCACAAGGGTCCTTAAAAGAAGGACGCAGCAGGAGCCAGAGAAGAGAAGAGGCATGATGATGAAAGCAGAGATTGCAGGGATGTACTTTGAAGATAAAGCGAGAGGCCACAAGCTGAGGCACAAACGTGGCCACTAGAAATCAAAAGGGTCAAGGAAAAGAATTCTTCCCTTAGAGGAAACAGAAGGAACCAGCTCTGCCAACACCTTGGTTTAACCCCAAGAAACTGATTTTGTACTTCTGACCTCTAGAACTGGAAGAGATAAATACATGTTGTTTTAAGCCACTAAGTTTGCGGTCATTTGTTGCAGCATCAGTAGGAAATGAAGACACCCACCTAACACAATATCCAGAAGTAGGTGGCAGGGGGAACATGCAGCTGCTTGAGCAAGTCGTCCAGGATCCAGCTCTTCCAGATTCCTGCAGCACCATCCTCCACATGTGGCATTCTTCCTCATGATTATAAGGTGGGTGCTACATCTCCGGGCATCACGTCCACACTTCATGCTGAAAGGAGAACAAGGGCTAAGGGGAAGGAGAAAAATGCTTTTTCCTTGGAAGCCTCCCCACCCTTCTTTTTTTTACATTCAAGGAAAGATGCCATTTCTAGAGATATCTGCCAAGATAGCCTTTAGTTGCAAAGAAGGCTGTGAAGGTGATACTTTTTTGATGGTGCATGTTACTTTCATACCAAACTGGGATTCAGTTGGTGAGGAAGAAGATGATAAAGGACATTGGGAAGGCAGATATCCTAGTATCTGTGACCATCCTAGTGTCCGAATGCGCAGTAAATATCTGTTAGAGGACTAAATGAATTACGGAAGGAGGGAAAACTGGAGTCAAGTTGTAGATCTGTTAGCCCAGGTGAGGAAGCGGGGGACCCTGAACTAAGGCAGGGATGTAGAGGTGGGTAGATGGGAAGGGATATGAGATAATTCAGATCCATGGGGCTTGGTGATTGAGTGGAGAATCAGTGATGACACCCACCTTTCTAACTCAGGCAGCTTACTAGATGGGGATACAGTTTACCAGGACATGGAATACAGGGTGGTTTTGGATCTTCTGAGTTCAAGGTGTCTGTGGTCCAGTCCTCTTAACCTCCCTCCCCTGCCTGCTTCTCAAGGCTGTTTGCTCAGGACCAGGAATTTGCCAGGGGTGATCTGTCTGTGGGCAGCTGCAGCCACAAGGTGACACTTCTTTTGTTTTCTCTTTTTATCCCTTTCCTGTCTGGGCTGAATCCAGCCATGTTGTAAACATTTTTACGGTCAAAGCATCTTGGCAGCATCCTTCAAGCTCCAGCCTGGTGCCTCCGCTCCGTGACTCACTGGCAAAGATCTTGCTGCATAGGATCAGTTTGTTTTTTCCGGGGGAGAGGGGGGTGGAGTGGGGCGGAAGGAAGAGCCTCTGGTTATGGTGCTCCTAATGACTGAGTCACAGCCTGGAGCTCTTTGCTTCAGACTGCTATTTTCCATCTGTACAACTGGCCATTCAGATACCTACAGGCCTCTTCTAAAATTACAACCAAGGCTGTTGTATCTCTGTCGATGTTGGACCCTACAGCTCTCCAGTATGGGGTCAGCCTTTAGAGCTAAGTGTCTCAATCCCTTTTGTTCTCAGATGAGTGGTTTGAGTCTTGCCTTGGGTGGCACAGACTGTGAGAGCTCACGGATGTCCATGGTCTTCCTGGATACCTGGCTAGACTGCATTCCTCAGCCTTCCCTGCAGTTAGGAATAGCTGTGTGACTGAATATTGAGTGCTAGTGGAAAGGAAGGGTTCCACTTCTGGGCCGGGCAGTGAAATCTCCCTGTGTGGTCCTCTAGGAGAGATCCAGAAGTCTCTGTGGCCCTAGGGGAATTGCGGAGTACAGATGGGAAAAGCCTGGGCCTCTGGGTCACTGTACAAAAGGCTACCTGCTGGACACCTGGGAGCCAGCTGGAGCAGAGGCATTCCTTCCACTCCTCCTGGAACTCTGTATTTTTGGAATTGTCTCAGGGACTATGGTCACTGCCACCCAGATTAGTGTTTGGCGATAGAACTTACCTTAGGCTTTTTACATTTTTATATAATTTTTATCTTTGCTTATGTTGTTTCTACCTTTACATTGAACACCCTTTGAAAGCAGGGATTATGTCACATAATTTTATTTATTCAGAACAACAAACAGTGCTGAGTAGACAGTAGGCACTGACAAAACTTGTACTTTAAGAATTACAGGGCTGGATGTGGTGGCTCACACCTGTAATCCCAGCACTTTGGGAGGTGGAGCACCTGAGGTCAGGAGTTCAAGACCAGCCTGGCCAACACGGTAAAACCCTGTCTCTACTAAAAATATAAAAATTAGCTGGGCATGGTGGTGGGCGCCTGTAATCCCAGCTGCTCGGGAAGCTGAGGTGGGAGAATTGCTTGAACCTAGGAGGCAGAGGTTTCGGTGAGCCAAGACTGTGCCATTGCACTCTAACCTGGCCGATGAGAGAAATTCCGTTACAAAAAAAAAAGAATTAGATATGTTTAAGAATTACAACACCATTTCTGTTCATTCCTAACACCATTAGGGGATATGTAAGCAGCATTAAAAAATATAAAATACAGTCCAGTATCCCTCCCAGAGCACACAACAGTTTCTCACTGATTGTTCAGAGCTTTTGTAGCTTTCAGCTTACATATATTAGATGCTAATATGATTATCGTATGTATTGAGCACTAACAATTTTCCAAACACTTGGCTGAAAGCTTTATTAAATTATCTCTTCACACACTGGGGCCTTTTAGGGGATGGGGGGGCAAGGGGAGGGAGAGCATTAGGTCAAATACCTAATGCACGCGGGTCTTAAAACCTAGATAATGGGCTGATATGTGCAGCAAACCACCATGACACATGTATACCTATGTAACAAATCTGCATGTTCTGCACATGTATCTCAGAACATAAAGTTAAAACAATTTAAAAAATCTCCTTTAATACTCATAACAACTGTAGGTACTATTATTTTTCCCACTTTGACATGAGAAAATTGCTTCTAAGAGAGGTTGAGTAATATACTTCAAGCCACGGAAGTATAAGAAGCGTAAGATCTGGCATTCAAACAGAGCCCTGATTCCAAAGACCCAGCATTCTATAACAATTTCCTGCCCCATTCTTTCCCACACTCAATATCTTGAGTGGTCCAGGGCCCTGTGGGATTTGCCGTGCCTGCTTTGTCAGGGTAGGCATCTAGCCCTACCTGTATTCAATGCCCAGGGACCCCACCCCGCCTACTCAGAGCTGTAACTGACTCTTTAGATTTCATGTGCCTGTGTTTGCCAAGACAGATGTGAAACCTTCAGTTGGGCAGATTAGCATCTCAGACTCAAATCTGACCCCACATCTCGCCTCAGACAAGTCCAACTCCCAGGCTGCTCCCAGTGCTAAGGTGGGACCGGCAGGGAGCCAGACAGGAGCACAATGTTCTCTGCCCATCAGGCATTGTCTGACACCTGCGTGGGATTACAGAGTGAGCCTCCAGGCTCCAAGGGACACTCCCGCAGCATGGAATGACAATGAATTCAGCGAATTGTTAGAACTTCAAGTGAGGAAGAGAAATCTCGCAGGCATTTCTGAGAGTTATGAGGATCTGTGCGCTAAAGGGGATGCCAATGGAGAAGTTAGCCAAAGTCCCCAAAGTTAAACACACAGGCTTCCACAGCTGCAAGGCCCCAGCTGACCCCAACGCCTCCTCTGGAGCCTTTTGTTTGGGGCCAGCCCTCTTTCTTTTCATAGATTCTTGCAGGGGGTTTTCAAGATGATGATACAAATAATGCTGACAGGCAATATTTCTTTTCTTTTCTTTTCTTTTCTTTTTTTTTTTTTTTTGAGACGGATTCTCACTCTGTCCCCCAAGCTGGAGTGCAGTGGCCGGATCTCAGCTCACTGCAAGCTCTGCCTCTCGGGTTCATGCCATTCTCCTGCCTCAGCCTCCTTAGTAGCTGGGACTACAGTTGCCCGCCACCACGCCCGGCTAATTTTTTGTATTTTTTAGTAGAGACGGGGTTTCACCATGTTAGCCAGGATGGTCTCGATCTCCTGACCTCGTGATCTGCCCATCTCGGCCTCCTAAAGTGCTGGGATTACAGGCTTGAGCCACTGCGCCTGGCCCAGGCAATATTTCTTGAGACTTTACTAGCACTGTGCTAAACATTTGATATAAACATGTCATATTTAATATAGCAAGCCTAGGAAGAAGAAGGTGCCATTTTTATCTTTCTTACAAATGAGGAAACTGAGAGGCAGGAAAGAATCGTCCATGATTATATAGCCTGGGGGTTGTGGGGTGGAGTTCCAGCCCAAATTTCTCTAACTATCTACTAGCATTGGCTCAAGTGCCCAGTGAGCAGTTAATTATGGCAGTAGCTTGGCCTAAGAGAGGGAGCACAGGCTTCAGTGTTACATAGATTGGGAATCAAATCCCAGCCCCACCACATCCCAGCTGAGTTCCTGGGCAAGTTAGCTCAGCCTCCTTGAGCCTCAGTTCCTGAGCTGTGAAATAAAAATGACAACAGTAACCTCCAAGAGTTGTGAAGATTACTGAGAGAATGTAGGGCATATGGTAGGTGCTGAGCACATAAACGTAGCTATAAGTATTACATTTTCCTAAGGGCAACTTCTCTGTATGATCTAGTACTTGTATATTCTGTTGCTAATCCATTCATTCACTCATTGATTTATTCATCATGCATTTACTGAGCACCTATTACGTTCTAGAGATTGCAGAATCTAGAATCTCTAGAATGTAATAGGTGCTCAGTAAATGCATGATGAATGTGTCCTGTTTGTAAATGCATGATGAATGTGTCCTGTTTGTAAATGCATGATGAATGTGTCCTGTTTGTAAATGCATGATGAATGTGTCCTGTTTGCTGAGGATGTGTCCTGAGGATGTGTCCTGTTTGCTGACCAGGACTTTCAGTTAGGATTGCATAAGTCCACACGTATCAGAAACCCAACTACAGTGGTTTTACCAAAGAAGAGGTTATTGTTCAACCATGGTCAGAAGTTTGGAGTCAGGGAGTTTGAAGCCGGGTGTAGTGCCTTCATGATTCCCATCTGAGCCCCAGCCACCTTTATCTCTCTGCTGCTCCAGCTTTGATGAAGAGCCTTTCATTCTCATGGTCACCTGTGGCGATCAGATGCGCTGTTCCACTTCCAATTCTTTGGCCACACTCCAGGAAGAGAGAAGAAAGGAACCAGGAAAGAAGACATACTTATTTATGTCAGAAGAAAGAAACATTCTGAGATATCCCCAACATACTCCTGCTTATGTATTGCTGGCCCGAATTATATCACACGGTCATCTCTAGCTGCCATCAACAACATGGAGGTTCTTTTGGTAAAGAAAAAGGAGAGCATAGTTGTTGCAAATAGTACAGCACCAGCCCAGATTCTGTTGACTAACAAGTGTCTTTAAAGCAAGCCTTGGCAATTTGCCAAGCATTGTTGGTACTTTCACTTCAGTTACTGGGTTTAATGTCCCTAAATTCTCACAACAACCACATGAAGGAGGTAGGTACTCCCCTCCCCACACTCCATTTCTCACGCTTCTCATTCCCACTGGCAGCAGGTTCTCTGGGAAACCCAGGGCTTTGGCCTTGGCCTTGTGCGTGTTACAGGGCAGGCAGGTGGGGCTAGCCCAGTCTCCTTCCTTCATTTCCCCTCTCAGCTGTGCAAGTGCAGGCTACTGGGGGAGGAGATGAGGTAGGGCATGAAGGAACACAGTGGGGTACATGGTTGGCAAAGGCGTGAAGGTCCTTGCAAACAATGGCTGAGATCATAGGCTTTGGGACTTGAATCCTGGCTCTGTCATGATTCCTGTGATCTTGGCAAGTTGGCGACCTCGAAAATACAGATAATAGGGGTGACAATTTAAATAAATTAACACATGAAAAGATCCCAGCATAAAGTGAGCGTGTGAGCGATTATTATATCAGGGAGCATAGATTATATCCTAAATATAATGTTGTAAAGTGGAGTTGGTCAACTACAATCAAAGGGCCAGATCTGACCTGCAATCTGTATTTGTAAATAAATATTTATTTGAACACATTCATGCCTATTCTTTTACATGTTGTCTGTGGCTGCTTTTGTACTATCATGGCAGAGTTGAGTAGTCATGACAGAGACTATATGCCCTGCAAAACCTACAATATTTATTATCTTATTTACAAAAGAAATTTTTGGAATCCTGTTGTACTGGAACAAGCAATGTTAGTTTAACTTTAAAAATCAAAGAGACTGAGAGTCAAAATTCAGCTTTTCTGCTTATCACTTATGAGAGCTTGGGCCAGCGACTTAGCCTTTTCAAAGATCATATTCTTCAACTGCAAAATCGGGAGTAATAATGTATTCTTTTAAGGGATGTCATAGGGATTAAGTATAATAGAGTTGGATCACCTGGTCCTCAGGAGGTACTCAATAAATAGAGCCTATTCTTTTCATTATTGTGGAGGTATTTTTAAGCACAGTTTGGAGTGATCAGATGTGCATTTTAGGAAAAAAAAAGAAAACCTTGAAAGCTGTGTTTGTGTGCTAGGGCTACTGTAACAAAGCACCATGAACTGGTGGCTTAAACCACGGAGTCTTGGCCTCAGAGTCCCGGAGCCCAGAAGTCTGAGATCAAGGTGTTGTCAGAGTTGGTTTCTTCTGAGGGCTGTGAATCTATTCCATGCCTCTCCTGTAACTTTTGGTACTTTTATGGTAATCTTTGGCTTGCTTTGGCTTGTAGGCAAATCACCCAATCTTAACTTTCATGTTCACACAGATTCTTCCTTTGTGCATGTCTATCTATGTCCAAACAACTCCTTTGCATACGGATTCAGTCATACTGGATTAGGATCCACCCTAATGACCTCAGCTTAACTTGATCACCTGCAAAATATCTGATTTCCAAGGAAGGTCACATTCAAAGGTAATAGGGGTTAGGACTTCAACATCTTTTGGGGGACACAATTCAACCCCTAAAAGAGGCTGTGAGGGACTATCTCAGCTTGCACAAAGCTAGTGGTTGGATGACCATAAAGAGGCTTTTTGGATAATTGAGAGGTGGCCAGATGAGAGGAGAGAATGATAGGAAAAGCCTTGGGAATTAGGGTCATGATAGAACTTAGTGACTATGTGTGGAGAAGGAGAAGAGGAAGAGTTAACAATGACACCAAGACTTCTCACTTAGCCAATGTGTGGATGGACGAAGACATTATTGAAATTGGAAGAAGGCACTTCTTTGGAAAGAAATGGTAGGTTTATTAAATAAGAGCATGGTTATGTGGAGGAAATTCCAGTGAAGAGTAGGCAAAAGAAAATAACATTTATGGAACATGTTGTATGCCATGTATCAGCCCTGAGTAATAAATGGTAACTTACTGTCAGGGAGGCATGATTACAGGAAGTCACCCAGAGCTAGAGTGCATTGGACTTTGGGAGGCCTGGATGTCAGGAGACTGGTAGGATGTCTTTTGACATCATGTTCCTGAACTTGTCTTTAATAACCATATTTAGGCATTAACCCTACTTCTTTCTCTAGAAATGTCATTCTGCACTTGTCAGGAACTGCCCTCATTCCTGCCCAAACACTCCCTGTTCTGCCAGGTGATCACACCTGCTGGCATCAGGCCAGCTCCACGTGCTGATGGTTCTTGCCCAGGCAGAAAACATATCGGAAGCTTCCTGGTTAGGGAATACTTTTCTTCTTACATAAAAGTCCAGTCTCTCATTTCTCAGCATCCCTGTCTGTGCCATTGGGATAAAAAATTCCCACTTCACAGAGTAATATTCAGGATGAAATGAGACAATGTAGGCCAAGCCTTAGCATAGAGCAGAGCACATTGTAAGTTATTGAACACACATTAGCTTCTCTTACTGTTGCTGGTATTCTTGTTGTTTTACCTGGAGCCTTGTGTTTATTCTCTTTTGCTTTGGATTCCTCCTCCACAGTGCTACCAGAATGACCTTCCTTAAAAATCAAGTCTAAGGGACTCTTTCCTTCTGATTGCTCCCCAGTATCTAAAGGTTAAGCTCCAGTGAATGCAGCCTGGAAGTCCTCCTGTCTCCCTAGTCTCACCACCCACCACATACCTCCCAACACCCTCTATTCAATCCCCATGGGATTACCTGGCTCTCCTGTGGACACATCAAGGCCTGTCACCTCTCTGTATCCTCTTCCACTCTCTTCCCACTGTGTTCTTTACCTGGTAAACTCTTAGTCGTCCTTCAAGACTCAGAACAACCATGGCCCCTCAACCCTCAAGTTCACCTTCAGCTACTGTCAGGCAGAGCGATAGTATCCACCTTCTAATACCCATATTTTTTTACTTCTCATTATTGAAATAGTCCTAACCACATGACACTATAATTATCTGGTCACCTGTCTGAAACTAGCAACTTGAGCACAGGGTGGATGTTATTCGTATGTTATATAAATATCATACTTGGGCTGCGCTCACTGGAGCTTAAACTTTAGACACTGAGGAGCAATCAGAAGGAAAGAGTCCCTTAGACCTGATTTTTAAGGAAGGTCATTCTGGTAGCACTGTGGAGGAGGAATCCAAAGCACAAGAGAAAAAATACAAAAGCGCCCTCAGGATTCTTTGAGATTTGTGCAGCTGTACCATCTGTGATATGGTTTGGCTGTGTCACCACTCAAATCTCATCTTGAATTGTAACTCCCATAATCCCCATGTGTCATGGGATGGACACAATGGGAAATAGCTGAATCATGGGGGTGGGTTTTTCTCTTGCTGTTCTCATGATAGTGAATAAATCTCAGGAGATCTGATGGTTTTATAAAGGGCAGTTGCCCTGCACATGCTCTCTTGCCTGCCACCATGTAAGATGTGCCTTTGCTCCTCCTTTGCCTTCCACCATGATTTTGAGGCTTCCCCAGCTATGTGGAACTGTGAGTCCATTAAACCTCTTTTTCTTTATAAATTACCCAGTCTTAGGTATTTCTTTATTAGCAGTGTGAGAAGGAACTAATACAGGCTGTCATGTCTATTGTGAGCTTTTCCGTTCAGTCTTTTTTTTCATTAAGTAGTTCATAAAATATGGGTATAATGGATGGCTTGAACATTCATTCAACCTGCCCTCATGGAGCCCACAATTTAAATTCTAATTACTTTTCCATCTCTCATATGATTCAATAACTAAAATAATTTTCCATTTTTACTTTTGGGAGTTTATATTATCAAAATGATAGTTTCTTCTTTCATTTTCCAATGGTAAATAAAGTTATCTTATAATATTGAATTTATTTTTCCAAGCGACAAATGCCACCCTAGAACTATAGCCTTTTTCTCTTCACTGAAATGTTCTTATTTAAATTTTAACTTTCAGAAATGTAAGTCAAACATATATTCATAAGTTAAAAAGCTAAGTAAGGTTACAAGTCTCTTAATGAATCAAAGCAACCCTTTTCTCCATTCTTTTCTGCTCGCGCTTCTTTCCCTAAATTTTAAAAAATTTTTAGCTGTTTCACCTTATTTTTCTAAGTATTATGTTTACACTGCTGTTCTTGACTGATCTCTTTTGGGTATTATCTGGACCTCCTATTAAGGAAGATGAGGATTTAGTGCTCTTGTCTAAGCCTATGTCTGCATTTGCTCTTACTACTTTCTCTTAGCATAGTTATGGGAGAGTGCATGCTAACTAAGGAAATAATGTTGTACACTTATACCAGCCATTAAGCTCAGCTCCAAACCCACCTTCTTATACTTTGCTCTGTGATGCTGTGCTGGGACTCTGCAAACTATGTTTTCTTTCTTATCAGCTGGCTTCGTGGAAGGAGATGGAAAGTAGAACGAAGGGAAAAAGGACTTCTTTCTCTTTCTTACTGTTCCTACCAGAATCACACCAGCAGTTGGTTTAAGTCTCCAACTTCCTTTGGCACAGGTATCAGCACCAGCCAAGTGGCAATCTCTTCTCCTAGCTCCGTGGAGGTCTTTTTCCAAAGATCTCTTGCTTCTGTAAGTCCAAATTCTTGTTGACTTAGTTGTCCAGCACTATTTACTAAAAAGCCTATTTTTGCGCCAGCAATTTGAGAGCCCACATTTATCATATACTCAATTTCCATAGGTACTTGGGTCTATTTCTTGGTTTTCAGTTTTATTCAGTTGGTCTATTTGGCAATTCACGTGTTAGTACTACATTGTTTTACTTATACTTCAACGTCTGATGGGGTTAGTTTCCCTTGAAGCATTCCTTCTTTACTATTTCCCCAACTGTTTTTCCATGTGAAATTTTCTAGTCCTACGTGTATGGACAATTCTGTTAAGGTTAGTAGCAAAGAATTACAATCTCTGGAGTCATTTCTCTGTATTACTACCACAAGTGGCACACAATAAAAGCTCTTCTTTTTGATGAAAGCTACTCATCAATGGGTTTACATGGCTGGGGAATCCAGGTTGGCCTGTCCTGCTCTGTGGTGCCTGTGGTAAACAACTCACAACTGCAGCAATAGCGTCAGCAAAATGTGACTTTGAACTACAAATTACAGCCATGAGACAAGGACAGGGCTTAGGATTTTAAATGGCTACTGGAATATGAAAGCAAACAGGGTAAACCCTTAGCTAAAACATCACATTCAGGTTCAGAAAGCAAGTTACTTAGCAGGATAACTTATTACTCCCCCCAAATAAGTCACACAGTGGATGAAAACCTAATAATACTAGTAAAATTAAAATGAATAAAATGATAGAACAAACTGTAGGAGGAGAAATTGAAAAGTTTCCACTTTGAAGTCATTCGATTAGTCAACATACTGATGACATGGCAGGTGATGATGACGAGGTTTGTGTAATTAGCTGAAAAATGATCGCTTCTCTATTTCGTCTGATGGATCAAGGAATTTCATCAATAAATGCCATGATGTGGCATTTGGTATTTGTATGATTTGTAAATGATGGTGTTATTAAAGAAACCTTTTCTGCTGCCAAAAAAATTTACCCAAAACAAGTAAAAGCCATCTATAGTGAATGTCTTATCTTTTTATCTAGAGACACAAAGTCTGTCTTTGAGGAACTGTGTATTGCTGGTGGCTCTTTGGTGGTTGGCTCGATGAAAAGTTTAACCTCTCTTGTAAGGAAAAAAAAGAAAAAAGAAAAAAAACAAAAACCCTGCCACTATCACAACACACTCCTTTTTTCAGAGAGATGCTAATGGCAAAAACTCTTGGAGATTATATGCATCCAGATAACGGTACAAAAATGGTTAGTTTAAAAAGCAAAGACCAATTTACTCAAGAATGTTTAAAACATTATGGAAGCCTGAACAAAGATCATGTACAGTCTCCTGTTACATAAAGAAATTTAGTGGCTTAGAAGAGGGAGGGTTATCAACAGGTAGTAAAGCTGACAGGTGAACTGAAGGGGGTACTCTCAAGAAAATAGCAAGAATTGCTGAGACTTTTGAAGGTGAAGAATGACTGCAGAGATTAGCCTACCTAGAAGACATTTTTCATCACGTGCACCAGGGAAACAAGTCCATGCAAAGGATTAGAAAGAATGTTTTGACTTCAAGTGACAAGATTCTTGGAAAAAATGATGTTGCAAAAGGAAATCTTGACATATTTTATTGCTGCTTGGGCTTGGGAGAGAGGAAGGATATCTACAAGCCTCAAGTCTTATTATAAACCACCTAGAAGATCTACAATACCAAAGTGAAGAGTATTTTCCCTCCCTTTTGACACACATGTATGATGGAGTGAGGGATCCCCTTTCTCCATCTTCTGCTCCTCCTGAGAACTCGACTGTGAGAGAAGAGGAAGAATTTGGTGAGGCACAGTCAGATTGTACACTGGAGATAAGGTTTACTCATCTGCTCCTCCTCAAGTTCTGGGTTCTGTGAAGAAGAGTATCTTGCCTTCCAAAGATACTCTTGCAAGAAAAGCCAGGACATTTTTGCTGCAGTTTTCAGCTTCCTACATGCGTGACTAAGCTTTTCCTTGTTTGACATGCACCAAGTACAAGGACAGAACTTCTCTCACTTAAGATGGAAATAAAATCTGTATGTGCTTATTTCAAGTTTGACCAAGAATTGAGTAATTGTGCTGAAAAAAAAAGCACAAATCTCACATTAAAAAGGTAAATGTTAGTTTTTATGTCAGAATAACATTGTTAATACACACCCAAGCCTATATGAAATCAGAAAACTAACACATGCCTGTAATTATTTTGAAACAGCCAGGCCTAAAGTTAAGCCTGATTAAGTTAATAGGAAAAAAAATTTTTTTAAGAATTATATAAATTGTCCTAGGCCATATTTTTATTCACGTGGCTTTATTTTGTGAATTCAATAGTTTTACTATTCAACAAAGTGTCAATACATTTTCAGGTTGTAAATAACATGTCACAATATAATTTGCAAACTTTATTTAAATTAAATATATCAAGCTACCTTTAGAGAAATTAAATTCCATTTTGTCTTAAGCCAATTATTTAACAGAAATGTATTGCATTTTCTTTAGGAATTTCAAAGATATATAGAAAGGAAAGAATGAGTAATTTCAAAACGTGTAAGTTAAGTGTAATTGCTTATTTTGCTCTGTAAAGTTTGGCTTAAAAAAGGTTTTAAATAAGGGGTAAAAACCTACTCTTGCACAGGCTATGTATTACATAACATTCATCTCTTGTGTAGTAGATATTTAAGACTAGTCCTAGTTAAATAAGTTTTTTTCAAAATTAAATAGGAAGGTTAAAATAAAAGGCATGTGGGGGATGAAAGTTTACTCTACCTGCATACCTGGCCTGCATTAGGGTTGATATTCTTTATAGTGAGTGGGAAACCACAGAAAAAGATTAGGCTAATTGGTAAGCAAAATGGAGTGACAGATGATATTCTCTGCTCAAAAGAGCATTGACAAATTATTACTGGACTATGATATCTACAAGTTACTAGTTATACTAATACACCAGGAGCTGTAAATATAATATTTAGGTCACTTGAGACCTTAAGATTATTTCAAGGGTTGGAAAGGCTAGTCAGAGATTCTCTGGGTTCACTTTCACTGGAGACCCACTTATCTTCTCCTGGATCCAGTGTTTCCAAGTGATGTGGGGGACTATGGTGTCGAGGCTCCAATTATGTAGATGCTCCGCCAGCCCCCTGTTTTCAGCCTAGGCTCACCTCCCACCTCCTGCGGTATCCGCTGCTCCACTTCCTGAGATATTCTAAGGCTGTCAGTCATGAATTAGCCTACTTCCCATTGGCTGCTGCCTCTGCCATGGCTTGGCTTTCCATAATTCAGTCTGGGTGGGCAGCTCTGGGAGAGAACTACTAAATTGGGTGATGCACTATGATTCAGTTATTTCTCACGCATTCTCAGACAGTGCTGGTCTTCAGCTCACCCCACTCTTCCTATTCCCTCTTCTCAGACTTTGCGCTTTCCCAGCTTCCTGAGTCCATACCATCCCCTCATCTCCCCTAGTCTCCAACCAACCCAGTCAGTGCCCTGTTATTTATTTATGGAGTGGCTCATCTTATTTGAGGATGATCCAGGTTCCTTCCATCTCTGAATCCTTATTTGCCACTTGTCCTGTTACAAGCCCTGGGTAAGTTATATGAATAGATAGTGACTCACAGCACCACACGATAATATAACCACCAGAGCCACTTAAGAGGGATGATATGAATGCACTGATTCCAGGTGGTCTGGGTCATATAATCAGGACAGCTACCTGTAGGTGGTGGTGATGATGATAGGGGTTCTAGTCTATTATTTTCTGGTCCCTTTGTAGAGTCTATTTATTTAAGCTTCTCATGCCTCTATGAAGTGGGTATTTTCTGTTTTGCATATGAGAAAAAGGATCTCTGAAGTGTTAGCTGACTTGCATCAGGTCACAGCTGACTGGCATCAGCCAAGGCTCCCATGCCCAAGCCCATGTTTTCCCACTATCTGTTGCCTCAACTTTGACATTTTCTGAGCAGCTTCAAGCAGGAAGAAGGAGATTTTTTTGCCCACCTGACCATTATGTTTTTACTTAGAGTTTTTTTTTTTTAAGAAACGCATTTCTCAATTTATTTATGTTTATGTTTATTATTTATAAAATTTTAAAATACACTTACTTTTTTCTCAATTGTATATTCATTAAAAATTATAATGTAGCTTAATTCAGAACAAAATTTTAATCCTCAGCAATGTATGGTCACAAGAAATAAAAAAGGATTTTAATGTATGCATTCCTGTGTATGTAATTTTATTGTAGAAACATTGGCTAATGTAATCTATAAAAGACTTTCAAGCATAAAAGTATGTTAGGTTGAATTCCTATAAGACATACAAAATGAAAATAAGAGTTCAAGCAGAAAAATAAACGATCTAAAATTAAACTGTTAAAGGAGGTTTTGTTCATGGTTTTGTTTTATGTGTTTTATTTTTTTTTGTTTTTTGTTTTTTTTTTGGTTTTTGGTTATTTATTTATTTATTTATTTTTTTTTTATACTTTAAGTTCTAGGGTACATGTGCATAACGTGCAGGTTTGTTACATATGTATACTTGTGCCATGTTGGTGTGCTGCAC
>NW_012110919.1:17024507-17178784 GCF_000951035.1 Colobus angolensis palliatus | reverse complement strand
TACCTCAGTTCAAAATGCAGAAATCACCGGTCTTCTGTGTCCTTCGCGCTGGGAGTTGGAGACTGCAGCTGTTCCTATTCGGCCATCTTGCTCCTATTTCTACTTAGAGTTTTTGAACATTGTTGGCAATTTCTATTTCCAAATGTACTTGGTCGAATCCTCCCTTTATAGATGCTCATTGCTCACAGAGGAATTGGCTGTAGTTTTGTTCACCTCTGCCAGCCTCTTCCCTGTTGCCCCAGTAAGAAAGAACTGCCAGTGTTTGTACCATGCATGGACCTAATTGGTAGCTTTAATCTACCAGTACATAGAGTGCCTTCCCTTTTCTGCTCCCGAGATTTCCAAATGTGCCTGCAGCGTGGTTGCCTGTGATGCCTGGTGGTGCCACCACCAAGGTGGGTTCCAACTTATGCTCCTCATCAGCTCATGTGCCCATGTCTCATGGCACTTGGTTCTAGCTGGGAGGTTTTTGTTCCTTGAGGAGTCCAGGTGTCCTGTTTTTTACTCTCTGGGCTATGTGATTCCAGTGTGTTTATCTCAAATAATGTGTTCTGTTGAAAAAGGGAAAGAGCTAACATTAACTGGATGGAATTCTCAAGCCTAACATTGTACTAGCTGTTTTACATGCATTATCTCATTTAATCCTTACAGCAATCCAAGAGAGAGACAGTATTAAAGTCATTTACTGATTCATTAATAAACAGCATTGAAAATAGAGTATGTCCCAGAGTATGTTCCATTTGTGTTAGGTTGTCAAGTGTTGGGGGTACAGGCTAAATAAGGGACAGTTTATGCCCTCATGGAACATGTAGTTCAAGGAAATTACAAATATTAAAACAAACAACTGTAAGTACTGTGGACATTTGGATGCTAACAACATGATTGGTGTTATCACTGCAGTGACTATAGGCTCTATTACAATCCCCACAACTGCTCAGGCATGATTTCCCTGTTATTCCCCATGACATCCTTTTGAGGTCTACAGTATCAAAATCCTATTTTCTGTTGAGGCAACTGAGGCTTAGAGAGTTAAGTAACTTGTCCAAGATCCCATTAACAGAAATTATTTGGGGATTAAAAAAGAAATTATATGTAAGTATGGCAAGCAATGTAGCATAATGGTTATGAACAGGAAGACCCAGACTGCATGGGTTCAAATGTAAGCTGTGCTAGTTACTAGCTGCTTCATCTAGGAACAATTGTTTAACTCTTTGTGTCTCAATGGTCCCAGTCTGTGAAATGGGAATAATAGTAGTACCTGCTCATAGTTATTATTCCCATGTTACAGGTGAGAAAACTGAAGAAGAAATATTAAGTCACAGGTTCATGGTTAGTGGCCAACCTGAGGCTCAGCCCAAGTCTACGTACCTGCAAAGTTAATGCTCTTACTATCTTCCTCTAGAAGAAGTTTGATTATTTTCCAGGCCATCAGAACACCAAGTTGATTCCTGGACCCCCTCACAATGGTGTCAAACAGAGTAAAATGCCAAAGTACCTCTTGAAAGATGTCACCGGGCCTCCACCATTTGATATCTGGCCCTGGACACATTTACAAAGCAACATTTATGGGAATCTTCACTCAAGAGAAATGTGCTTAAATGTAAGTGCTGTTGTGTAAATATGAATTGGCAAGTGGATGAGGAAGGAAAAAATGAAGCTGAATAGGACTTCAAGACAGAGAAGACCTCTGGGACTGACTGCATGCATGACTGCGTGTGTCTGGTTGAGGTGGAGTCATCTCATTTGTGGAGAGAGTTTCTCTTTGAGATAAAAGGGATCTCTTCCTGCCAGAGATGAAAGAATGAAATGGTTTTATGCAAATAGTCCCCACTGAGAAGTGCCAGATCTCCATTAAAGGTGTCTGTCTTGTGTAACTGGTATTCAGAGCTTGCCTTGCCGAGACCATTTGTTCTCTGAGGATGTCTATAGACAATAAGGCTGGTGTTTCTTCTGGGACACGTACACACACACACACACACATACACACACATTTTGGCTGTGCTAGAACTTTCAGCTGCCAACATATTCCCTGCTTGGGCTCCAGCGACAGCTGATAACCCCTATTAACATCTTGCTGCAGATGCTGGCAGCCTCACAGTTTAGTCCCTACCTCAGGGCAGATTGCTGCAGAGCAGTTCCTCCCCCTTTCTTCCCCCACCACAACCCTATTAGGACCAAACATGTTTTTCCTTTTACCTCAGACATGCTCCTTCTTGTCTGGCCTCTTGTTTTTCTCCTGTACAGATTTATGAGGAGAATTCGTGGAAACCCCCTGAGCCTCAGCTAGTCCTAGGGACAAGGCTGGCTTCTAGGAGGCATCTCATGGTCTGCATTCCAGTCCAACCCCTGACCCTTTGGATCATGGAAGCTCACACGCACATGTATGAGTGTAAACCCATTGCACATATCTTTTCTAACTAGTCACGAAGTTTGGGTGTGTCTTCCTCTTGGAAATCTCTTCAAACTATCCATTTCACTTCCATCGCCACTACCTGCATATAGACTACCACAGTATTTTGCTTGAACTTCTTCAGTAAAACTCCTAAACTTTCTGTCTGGTCTCCCTGCCTTCCATCTTTCCCCACTGGAATCCACTCCCCCAAGTGAGCTTTCTAAAATGCAAATCTGATTTCATGAGTCTCTTGCTTCAAGCCTTTAAATGCTTCCCTGGTATCTCCAAGACAGAGGATAAGTTCTGGCTCATGGTGGATGCTCAACAGAAGTTTCTGGAGTTAAGTAGAGTTGAATCTTCATTTTAAGCCAATGGAATATTCATTCTGAGAACTCGTTAAGAATGGCTTCGTCTTGAGCACTTCATTCCTTTTCTAGTTTGCACCTTCATACTCATCTGAAGTCCTTTATCTTATGTTAGGTGATTCTTTTACCTATAATTTTGTGTTCAGTGATGTTGGGGGTCTTCTGGAAAATTTTATCTTATATTCCAATAATAGAACTAGGAAGGACCTTTGAAGCTATGCTTTTAGATTCAATAGACTCAATAATGTGTTTGGGTTCCTGACCATTTGATGGAAGGGTACAGATTTAAAAGGTATAAATGTCTACCCCAACTTCCACCAACATGAAGCCAAATCTCAACAAAGGGCACAGTCCCCCACCCACAAATGAGCATTCATGAAAACGCAAAGAACAATTTTGATTTTAAGTTCTTGAGATGGCTTCCTCACAAGGCAGCTTGGGGATCAACCAGGATGACATTTAAGAGATAGGGAAACTGAGGCATGGAGAAAGGAAGTGAGTGTTCTTAGGTCACAAAGACAGTGAGTGACAGAACCAGGATTAGTATCCTCATCTCCTGATTCACAAAGTGTGAGCACACAGTCTCCTAAATTGCCCCTGTGGAGGAGAATCTTTACCTAGGATAATCAAATGCCACAGACCACATCCATGAAACCAGCAAAGCAGGTGATTTCAGTCAAGAATTTTCCCACTTCCCTATAGGATAGCATCACTTATAATCAGTATCTAAAGTTAACAATGTAGAAGAGTCAAGGAAAATTAGGCACTAGCATGAATGAAGCACCATTCTGGGTTATAATATGTACATTATCTCAAGTATTATTATCAAATTTTTTACAGATGAGGGACTCAAACACTAAAAAAATAAATAAATAAAAAAAGTCATTTGCTTAGGTCTAATGTCTACATTGGATTTCAACAGAGATCTTATTGATTCAAAAGTGGCAAGTTCTTTTCTTTTCATCAGTATATTTTTTCCAAATACCATAAAGACCACAAAAACTATAACAAATTAGAGGAATTTAAGAGTGATAAAGACAAACTTAAATATCCATCAACATATTACAAATTGCTCTGTTAAAGCACCTCATTAACAGTGCTCTTGATATGCAGGGATAGAGATAATTTATCCAGTTTTCTACTTGATATAAATCACACTGTTAGGCTTCAGTGCAGAAAGAGAGTGCAGAGTGCAGTAAGCCTTAGCTCAAAAAGTGATTCTTTCAAAAGAAGGAAGTACAGGTAGACAGAATACAATGTAAGTCCCAATTCATGAAAGAAGCATTGATAGCAGGGGATTTGTTGGGGAGTATGTTACTCTCTTTCCTTTGTGGACCTCAGATCAGAAAAGTTATCTTCTTTGGCTCATGTAAGGCTTGTCATTCCATTACTGATTCATTCATTTTTGTCTACATTCTTTGCTTTCATCTATTGTGTATCTTTTGTTTTGTATGTATTATTATATAATTTTTTATTTGCATGCATTTTTTTGCTTGATTTTTAAATTTGATTTTATTTTAGATTAGTTCTAGGTTTACACAATGTTATGATAGTTATAGATTTACAGAAAAATTGCAAAGGTAGTATAGAGAGTTCCCATATATTCCACATTAATCCTTGTTTCTCTATTATTAACCTTTTACATTATCTTAGAACATTTGTTACAATTAATGAGCCAACATTGATACGTTATTGCTAACTAAAACCCATTATTAGGATTTCCTTTATTTTTACCTAATATTCTTTTTCTGTTCCAGGATCTC
Source organism: Colobus angolensis palliatus (assembly GCF_000951035.1). Lineage (NCBI taxonomy): Eukaryota > Metazoa > Chordata > Mammalia > Primates > Cercopithecidae > Colobus > Colobus angolensis. The sequence goes on along the minus strand of NW_012110919.1, from coordinate 17,174,264 downwards.
ATTCAGGATACTATAACTAAGTAGAAACTTACTTTCCTCAGGCTCCACTTGTCTGTGACAAGTTTCTCAGACTTTCTTTGCTTTTGATGATCTTGATAGCTTTGAAGAGTATTGGTCAGATATTTTATAGAAGGTGCCTCAATTGTAACTGGTCTGATGTTTTTGTCATGATTAGTCTAAAGTAATGTGTTTTGGGGAGGTAAAGTACCCCTCTCATCACATCATATCAAGGATACCTACTGTTGACATGACTGATTGCTATTAATGTTAATTTTAACCACCTTGCTGAGACAGTGTTTCTCTGTCTTCTCCACTTTTCCCCCTTTCCTTGCTGTAGTCTTTGGAAGGAAGTCACTATGCACAACCTCCACTTTTGAAGTGGTGATACTCTGAGGGCAGAGCATCTATATAAATTATTTGGAATTCTAGATGAAATTCTACTCTTCATTTATTTTTTCAATAGTTTGTGAACTCACGAACATTTATTTTTGAACTCTTTTATTTGGCTTCTGTGTCCTTTTGACAAATCCTCGTCACTGTGGATTTTGTTGTTTTGAGCACCTCCTTACCTTCTGGCACTAAAAGACACTCCAGGCTCATCTTGTATACTTCATCCTTCAGTCCTAGAATAAGCCTTTTCGCCAAAAGTTACTAGTTGCTTTTCTGGGGGGAATAACATTAGAACTCAAAATCTGGGCCCTAGATATGCTCATTGCTATGTGGATGTTATTGCTTCTGTGCCTCTTTAGCTGACAGAGTAAGAAAAAATACGTGCATATACCAACCTGTGTATTTTCGCAACCTATAAATATTTCTACATGTAACACAATCTGTGTCTATATTAAGCTAAACATGAGTTAATACTGATGTCTTCAACTGTAATCCATTGCCACATTCTAGGCTACTCCCCTTGCTTATCTGTGTTCTCTGACTCCAATTGTGAGAAATCTGGCTCCCGCCATCTGCCATCCATTTGCTTAACTGTTAAGTTCTAGTGTAATATATAATGGTTTCAAAATTAGTAATCTGTAACCCCATGGAAAACTATTTTATTAACTAGAATACAGTGTCCATGTAGAGTTCATTTTGCCTTTAGCCTTATAGACTCCACTCATTTTCAAACTCACTTTGGCCAGATCTAATTCTTCTCATTCCCCTTCAATGAGGTTGTTTCATACATTTGTAATACATTTAGATTCCTTTGTCACATTCTGCATTCCATTCCAACTTCCTCAATAATTAAAACAAAATTATACATTAAGGTTTACTCTGTGTGCTATAAAGTTCTATGGATTTTGATTAATGCATAGTGCCATGTTTCCACCATTAGAGCATCATATAAGGTAGATTCACCATCCTAAAGAACTGTGTGCTTCACTTAGTCAACCTTTCTCCACTCCTGAGCCTCTGGCAACCACTTACTGATTTACTGTTTCTATAGTTTTGCATTTTACAGAATGTGAGATAAGAGAATCATATGGTCTGTAGCCGTTTCAGACTAACTACTTTCATGTAGAAATATGTAGTTCAGATTTATTAATGTCTTTGTGTGACTTGATAACTCATTCCTTTTTATTGTTTAACATTATTCCACTATATAGATGCACCATAGTTTATTTATCCATTCACCTATTGGAGTACATCTTAGTTGACTCCAGTTTTTGGTGATTATAATTAATGTCCCTATATGTATTCATATACATATCTTTGTGTGGATGTACGTTTTCATATCTGTTGGGTAAACACCTAAAAGTATGCCTGGTGGATCTTATGGTAAGATTGCATTTAGCATTGTACAGTCACTTCAATAAATGGTGTTGAGAAAACTGGATATCTATATGCAGAAGAATGAACTTAGACCCTTGTCTCATACCATATAAAAAATCTACTCAAAATAAGACTAAATACTTAAATGCATGACCTGAAACTGTAAAACTGCTATAATAAAACATAGATTAAGAACTTCTTGATGTTGGTTTTGGCCAAGATATTTTAGCTATGACTCCAAAAGCATAGACAACAAAAGCAAAAATAGACAAATAGGATGATACCTAACTAAAAAGCTTATGCACCACAAACAATCAACAGAGTGAAGAGACAACCTACAGAATGGGAGGAAATATTTGCAAATCATACATGTGATAAGAGGTTCAAATCCAAAATATATAAGAACTCAAACAACTTAGTAGCAAGAAAACAACTGATTTAAAAAATGGGCAAAGATCTGAAAAGACACTTCTCAAAAGAGGACATACAAATGGATAACAGGTATATAAAAGTGCTCATTATCATTAATCATCAGGGAAATATAAATTAGAGCTTACACTTGTTAGGATGACTATTATCAAAAAGACAAGAATCAACAAGTGTTGCTGAGGAATATGGAGAAAAGGGAACTCTTGTACGCTCTTGGTGGGAATGTAAATTAGTGTAGCCATTATAGAAAACACTGTGGAAGTTCCTCAAAAAATTAAAAATAGAACCACCATTTAATCCATCAATTCCACTTCTGGGTATATATTCAAAGAAATGAAATCAGTATGTTGAAGAGATATCTGCACTCCCACGTCCATTGCAGCATTTCTTATAATAGCCAAGGTAGTGAGTCAACCTAAGTGTCTATCAACAGATGAATGGATAAAGCAAATGTGGTATCTGTGCACAATGGAATATTATCGAGCCTAAAAAACAAGGAAATTGTGTCATGGATGAACCTAGAGCATGTTAAGTAAAATAAGCCAGGCACAGAAATAGAAATACTGCATTGTCTTAATTATGTGTGGAATCAAAAAAAGTCAAACTCAGAGAGTAGAATGGTGGTTACCAAGGTCTTGGAGGTGAAGGGATTAGGGAGATGTTGGTCAAAGGAAACAAAATTTCAGTTAGATAGGAGGAATAAATTTAGGAGACCTATTCTGCAATCCAGTGATTATAGTTAATGATAATGTATTGTATGTTTGGAAATATGAAAAGAGTAGGTTTGAAATGTTCTCACCACAAAAATAATAAGTATGTGAGATAATGGATATGTTAATTAGCTTGATTTAGTCATTCCACAGTATAAACATATATGAAATTATGTTATACACTGTGAATATATACAATTTTATTTTTCAATTAAAAAATTCAATCTAAAATTTAAAAAAATTTATTTTTCAATTTAAGAAAACCCTCCAAACTGTCTTTCAAAGTACTATTTTGAATTCCCACCAACAGAACGTGAATTCCTGTTGCTCTCTATTGTCACCAGCAGTTAGTATTGTCAATTTTTTGTTTTTTGGATTTAAGTCATTTTAATGGGTGTGTAGTGGTATCTCATTGTTCTTTTGTGCACACATTTTTTTATTTTTGTAAAAGACTTGTTGTATGTCTCACTTTGTTTCTTTTCCTCATTAGACACTGTGTTTTTAGGATAAATTACATTGCTCTATGTATACTGAGTCCATTGCTTCTTACTGCTGCACAATATTTCAGCTCCTAAGGGTAGGTAGTGGTGGGAGAATTTAGTCTTCAACAACAGCATCATTCCTCTAAATTATGTGAAAAAAATATCCCTGTAATCTAAGCAAAATCAAGGTAATATTTATGCAAATGTGGTTTCAAAACAAGTTTCCCAAACTCCTATTCCAATTAGATGATGATAGTGGTGATATATCTGGGTGTGTGAGAATGAATGTCTTGATCAGATGTGAGATATATTTGCCTTATTTACTAGCACTCCCTTCTCCCATGACATGGGCCAGTCAATTATAGCATTTACAAAAGTACATTGGGATGATTCTGAATTCAGAGTTCCAAGTGGCCACTACCAATTACTGAAGCTGTCTTGGAGAAAGAAACCTGTCTTTGGACTAGATAAAGTTATTTTCAGCTCCAAACATTCTATGTTCTATGGGTAGCCCAATCTGGCTGGAAAGTTGGGTTCATGTAGGGGGTTGGTAGTAGACAAGACAGGAAAAGGTAAGAGGGAGGAATATTATATATTAAACAGCTGCCAGTTATAGAGTGTCTACATATTGCATGGTGCCAGGCAACCTACATACATTCTCATAGGATGCACACAAAGTCCTATAGGACCGTGGCTTAGTCTCATTTTCAGATGAGATAGCAAAGGCCCATGGAGATCAAGTCACTTTCCCAAGAAGACTCAGCAGGAAATGGCATCCTGAGATTAGAACTGAGGTCTGTCTGACTCCAAAGTTGGTAATAGTCTCACTACACATGGGTCTTCCGTAACAACCAAAATGCCAGGAGGCATTTCAAGAAATGCCAGGAGAGGTGTAAAGAAGAGTGTTAAGTGACAAATGAGTGAGGTTGGGCACCTAATTAAGAGTCTATTGCAGAAGTCTGAGCATGAGATGAAAAGTCTACATTTGGGTAACAGTGGGACTGGAGAGTGAGCAACTGGCATTGCCAAGTGTGAGTCAGGGTGTCCTACAATCAAGGTTTGGAAGTGTATTGAAAGAGATGTCTTCAAGGAAACACAGTAGAGATTGTTTCTGAAGAGTTTGGACTACACAAGCCCGAGGCAGCAAACATATGCTATTGAAAAATAGATGTCTTTCTTTCGGAACTAATGGTAATGTTGGATTTATTTCCCTTATAATTTGCCTATTGACTGAAGAGAAATTACCTACTACGACGGCTGGAGCCTTTCTGTTGATGCAGCGGTAGAAGCATGTAGATAGTTGGATGGAAGGAACAAAGCTTATTGTGTGCTGTTGAATTTCTTGTGCCCAGCTTTGAATCACTGAAGCACATAACTCTGGCAATAATGTAATGCGCTTGAAGCATTTGTTTATTGCTCTTTATCTTCTGGAATGCTAAACAAATCATAGGGACTTATTTGCAGTGTTGAATGTAACTTGAAATAAGTTTTTTTACCTCGTGGTCTTGGCCCAGGCTGTTTAAATTGGACCAGTTTCATTATTGACTTTCTTCCCTTCTTTATACATTGTTCCATTAATTTCCCCAAAGTCATTTTTCTTGATGTCCTGCCTTTGTAAGCTGTGTTGGAGTGGAGGAAGGGTGAATGAGCTGCTGACATATTAAGTGCTGACTGCTCCTGGGCTGTTTGAGTTTGTGGTTTGGCTGGTCCATTAGCAAATTTGTTCTTTCATTACTAGATCAATATTTTCCTCATTTTCCCCCCAGGTTGTAGGCATCAGAATTAGTCTCTGGACCACTGGATATGTCCATTGATTATATGAAGTTGTACTAAGGAATCATTCATACATTCATATGTGCATTCACTCAGAAATCTTTTGGACAACAAACTATGTAGCATTGCTATGCCATCAAATACCAATCCCATGAGAACTTTTTTAAAAAGGATTTTCCAAATGAGTTTGGGACACCTGTCTTAGAGGGTCACAACGCACCTGAACCTATTGTAGGATGTGAGTAATCTCACAGAAAGAAATACCTTTATATTTCTTTAAAGCATTCCCCAAACTTTGACCATGTGTATTAGTCAGCTTTTTGCTACAGTAACAAATAATCCTCCAAAATCTTAGTTTAGAACAACATATGTATTTTTTCTTACTCATAGGTCTGTTTATTAGGGGTGGATTGTGCAAGGTTCTACTTGGCTCAGCTGTAGTCTGCTGTGTTCTGGGGATCTTCTCACTGTGAGTCCAGGTTGAAGGAAAAGCCCCTGACTGGAATATGCTGTGCTCATGTCAGATGCTAGGAATATGAGAGAGCTTGAGCTAAACCTCACATTCCCATTTAAAGCTTTTGCTCAGATGTTGCAAATGACACATTTGTTCAGATCCATTGGCCAAAGCATGTCACCTGGCCAAGCCCAGAGTTAACGAGGTGAGGATAAATACTCCTCCCAAATGATGCATGGCCGAGTCACATGAATATGAGTAAGAAGGTTTAATACTCTTACTGCAGGGAATACATGTTTGGGAACAGAACTTTTTTTCCAATAGCTTTAGGTCTGATTTCCTAGAAGCAGAGACTAAAATAGGGATTCCAATCAGGTGACTTACTGAGGGACAGCTCACAAGAGAAACCTATAAAGGAGAAAGGGGAAAACAATAGGACAGGATAAAAGATAAAAGCAAATATGTGGTTTCACCTGAAATCTAGCCTCAGTCTGGTCCCATGGGGAGCTGGAGTATGAATGGCATCGCAATGTTGTCCTTTCTTGAGGCAAGGGATTGGGTTTCCGCATGCCCACACCAACCAGTTTTTGGCTTTAAGCCACCTCGCAGGGGGTAAGAGGTGAGGTGTCTTCTTTTATTTATGGAAAATTTTCTGGCAAAGGACACAGCTGAGAGTTCTTAGTAGCCAACACTTACTGCAGCTGGAAGATGGGTGCACTAGCCTGATAAAAGGGGTCTGGGCAGGGTACCAACGGTGTATACCATAATACATCCCTGCACTCTTCAAATCTTCATGATTTCCACACGACTTTATCCAAGCACAGCTTCTCCAGTATTCTGTTTGGTCACAATTTGGGGAATATTCACAAGAGGGATGATGGAGGGAAAAGAAAATGATAATTAATACTCATAAACTCCTTCCTCTACCACCCAATATAAACTTCCCTCCTCTTCCATTGTCCCTTTGTTAGTTTAGATGGGTTGCTTATTGGGATGACCACGCTCCTCATCTCTGAGTCATCTCAGTGTACGATTAACTTGCTTTTATCAGGACAAGATTTCTTTACTATTAACAGTTAAAACTGAACATGGGAGTATCAAAGGACTTGCCCAGTGGATCATATGAGCACAAAACATATTTCTCCCTACTTCCATTCTGTGGCAGCCACCCTCTCTTCTCATTATGATCAGAATCACTTACTTCTGCTAGTATGGTAACTACTTTCTAGGCCATATTAGATAATCTTTGAGTCCTTGCATAGTAATGTTGTCTAACATCACTGTTGTTTGTTTTTTGAGCTGGCTTTGCTGGCTTTGTTTGGCAGGCAAGGCAAACTCATACCTAGAATATGTGTCAGTCTCAGTCAGGATGAATGGTTGCCCTTTTGGTAGATGAATTATGATGTAATCATTTTACCACTAAGTAGTTGCTTGATTTCCTCCAAGGATGGTGATATGTCTAAGTCTGTGCAAAGGTTCTCTATCACATGCATGAGTGTGATGAGACAGAACACACACAATAGTCGGGCAAAAGCAGATTTATGACTCCAAGATGGGCAGCAAGGATAAACAGAAGCCTAGGAGCCACCACGAGCTGGTCCAGCAAGGAACAGAAGAGCTCCCCAGGGTAGATGGAGTCTGAGCTGCATATTCCCCATGTTGCACCACAACTGAGAGATCCTGAAAGCATTCTGCTATGGGTTTTATACCCTGGGTGCCCCTGGGACCACTGGGCACAAGTGTTGCAGAACATCCTATTCAAGGAGGAATGAGGATATAGCGTTGGCTATTCCAGACAGTTCCTCCATATTCCAGGACATTGCATTCACAGTACGTTCTACAGGTTATTTTGAGAATTACAGGTGGGAGAGGGGAGAGCTGATTGGCCATGCCATTAGCAACCTGTCCTCCTATACTCTTTTGCTGGCAGCTTGGACATTCAGCATGGTGATAGCTATATCAACTTTTGTGAGAACCCTGTGAACCTTCGTTCAACCTATGCTGTTGAACCCTTGCATAGCCTTCATCTCTGCCACTGAGATTACTCTTAACATGTGCCTATCTCTGCAGTGTCTGAGGACAGAGGCTGACTGACATCTACTAGCTGAGTCATTCTGTCCACTTATTTGTTAGAGCCTCTTTAATGGTGGAAGTTCTCTGATACATACTGTGATACAAAGACCCTCACAGTTTATGCCCACTCCCATAGGCACATCCTAATATACCTTCTGTAGACTTCCTTGTCCCCAGCCTTACAATCTTTCTGTTTCCAGGCACCTGACCCCATAGCTAGGACATTTGCTGCTGGGCATGAGTGAGCGTATATCCTAATTTGGGACCACTTCTCTCTATACACAAAATGAATGATAAAATAAATGAATTCACCTCACACCATTGCCTTTCAGCATCATCCCTAATTGGGGCTGTAGTGCAGGAATAGAAATTTGTTATTGCATCAATATACTGAGATGATCTTCATAAACCCAGCTTGGGTTTTCTTTTAACCTCTTGTATTAGATGGTTTTTAGAGAACTTCCATGAGGCCAGACGTGTGAGCTAAGGCGGAAGCACCAGGGCCACAATGGCTGGAACACCTGTTTTGCAATTTACTTCTGCCCTCTGGACTTGCTTTAGTCCAGCGTTAAATGTACCACTTCCATCTTAATGATGGATAGTGCCTGGGTCTACTTGACCTTATGAATTGGTAGATTTGACAGCACCATGCTCATAACAAGTAATTTTGACCACATGGTCACTTGATGTCTGAGGGTCCAAGGCTCAGTCTTTATTGGGGCCCAGTATTGTGCCAGGAACTACTTTTGAGTGGTGCAGAGTACTCTGCTGCATAGCCTTGCTCCATAACTCGGCAATTTGTGCTGTAGTTTTTTCTATTGGGCCTTGCTGGAGACGCTTTATGACCTCTTTATGTACCAAGATACTTTTAGTGTCAGGGAGTTTATTGATCATATGGCCAAATCATCAAGCCTGTTTGTATTAAAGCCTGAATCTGCTGCAGAGACTTTTCTTGAAGCACATCATCCAATAAAATGTCAGAGTAATATTCACAAGAATGGACTATGCTACCTTTAAAACCCAAAGAAACGAATCAAGTGTTGTGATTTTTCCTTAGTGGTAGATAGTGCAAGGTACAATAAATTGTCTTTTACTTTGAGAGGATGTCACAGTATGCTTCAAAACACTGGATTCCTAAAAATATTACTAATGTTTCATAGGCTTTATTTCTTATTTTCTGGACTGCATGCATCTTACTAAGGCACTCAGAGCACTTGCCATTTCTTGTTCATTAGATACAATTAACATGATGTTATCAATACATTGAACCAAAATGGTATTCTGCAGAAGTCTAGATGGTTCACAGTATATTGTGACAGAGTTTAAAAGATTAATAATCTCTGGAGGAAGGCCATGGAGTACACTATTAAGGTCATGGAAGTATTCCATGTAAATAAGAACCGCTTCAGAATCTCCTTGATGAGTGTGGAAAAGCATGCATTTGCTAGCTCAGTAGTCATAAACTACGCCAGAGATTATATTAATTTGATATAGCAAGGATACCACATCTGGCACAGCAGCTGTGACTGGGACTATTATTTGGTTAAGTTCATGGTAGTCTAATGTTATGTATCATAATTCATTCAGTTTTTCCAAGAGCCAGACTGATGAATTAAATGGAGACATGCCATTGCCTCCTGTATGCAATAGAGTTTTTGATGGGTTCAGCTGAAGTCTAGCCTCAACTGAATGCCATGGAGGTCCTAGGGAGTAAATGATGCTACAGCTTTCCCATCTGGAAGAAAGTGGGGCAAGCTTTATGTCAACATAAGACACTTATTGGCTCTAAGTGGCCCGTTGAGAAGGGGACAAAATTTCTCTGAAATCTTTGAAAAATCAGACTCCTGTAGGCTAAGGACAAGTTTTGAAAAAAGCAAAGCTGTGAGTTGTTAGTAACCACCAGTCTAAGCAGCTCGGGAATAATGCACTGGCCCGGGCATCAAACAGCACCAACAACAAGCAATAACCTTTATTGATATCATATGGAACTAGGGTTCCCTGAAACACATTTTACAAAACTTGCCATATTGCAGGCACTAGAGTGAAAATAGGGATGTAAACAAATAACTGTAACACAATTAGCTGCACCCAACATTTATTTAAGGTAACAGGTGCTGTGCTAGGTATAGGGTGACCAACCATCTTGGTTTGCCCAAGACTGAGGGAATTTATTGGATGTAGAAGTTTTGAAACTCAATTTCAAACTATGACAGTCCAGGCAAATCTGGATGAATTAGTTGCTCTAACACGGTGCTGTGAATATTAAGGGAAGTAACAGCGTTGTCTGTGGCAAGAATCATAAAATCTGCTACATTCAACAAATGAAGTGTCAGGGATTTCTAGAAGGGATGGCTGCTAACTTTCTTTTGGAGAAGAAATAAGGAGGAGGAATCATCATGCTGACGTGTGCTTTCCTAAAAGCAGCAAGCTGTACCTTTGCTACTGAGCACAGAGAGCTTCTTCTGCGATCTCTTCCTCCTGCTTGGTATCAGCCCCAGCTCCTGCTCCAGCAAATGTGACCATCCCCCAAAAGAAAGGAAGGCTACAAAAATGCTCACGTCTTATTAAACCTGCTCTTTGATTTCTTTTGGGATGGAAGGACTCTTCTGAATTGCATCATGTACGTTGTAGATAGTGCTCACCTTCCTTTCCTCATTCATTCAAATAATGAACACCTACTGTTGAGCAAGAGGCATCTGTTGCCCATTATCAGAAGCAGAATTTCAAGAATTTCTGTTCACTGTGTCTTGGTGTCTGAGTTGCCAAGGAAAACAATGCAGATAAGCACTGCAAGGAACAACATTTTACTTGCACAGAGAAGAGACAGAGCATGATCTGCCTCAATACTGGGCATTGGTTCTCCACAGCCAGTGGGTCCCTCCTAGCCACTGCTGCAGGGCAGTTGGCCTACAGGCACCCAGGCACCTTTTTTTGTGCTGCAGCAGAAGGACCCTTTCCTCTCCCTACAGCGGACAGATGTAGCAGTGGGGTTGAGCAGGTGTCATATGGCGCACACATTTAAGCAGAACAAAGGAGTGCACATTGAGTTTTAACCAAGGAAAGATATTTCCACACAAGGTGATAAGTTTGGCACAGGCTGTGAGGTGTCTGTAACTCTTGGTAAGAGAGTGTTACAGGTCTCAGGCCCATTCTTGCATGGTTTAGTGGGTATTCAGAGGCTGCATGCACAAGACAGCCTTTCTCAATACCTGCTAAGTGCCAGACACTGTTCCAGCTAGTGGGGAGACACAACAGGGACATAGCATACAATCATCTTGTAACTTACATTCTAGTTATAGAGATCGTGTGTGTGTGTGTGCTTATGATTATGACACATGGTGATAAGTGCTATGGTAAAAAGCAGGAAGACAGATTAGGAGGCCAGCAGATCAATCTAGGTGAGATACGATGATGAGTTGGACAGGGCAATGGTAGTAAATATGGTAAGAAGTACTTGGGTTCTGGATATATTTTGAAAATGGAGCCAACATGATTAACTGATAGGTTGAATGAGGTATGAAAAAGAAGAGTTAAAGGTTAGAGGATCAGGAGTTCAGCAAATAGGTATTTGAGTGCCAAAGTTGAGTAGGCAATTGGACATATGAATCTGAGTTCAGGAGAAGCATGAGTAAGATATATAATTTTTGGAGTCTTCAGTTCATAGATGGTATTGAGAGCTATTGCCCTGGATGAAACCATTAAAGGAGGAGTACACAGAGAAGAGAAAAGGAACAATGATGGAGCCCTAATGTACTCCAAGATTAACAGGAATGGGGAATGAAGAAGCAGCAATATAAGAGACTAAGTGGTAGCAACCAGTGAAGTAAAAGCAAAACCAAGGATGTGTGTTGTTCTGGAAGCCATGTCAAGACACTGTTTCAAGAATGAGATCATGATCAGATACAGGTCAAGTAGGATAAAAACCCAGAATTAACTACTGGGTTCAGCAATATGGAGGTTACTTGATAACCTTGATGAATCTGAGTTTTGACCACTAAAATGGAAATTCATTTCAGATTATTTCATCCTCTGGGATAACTCCCAGCTTTCCTTTGGAAACTGGCCCAAAGTTTCCAAAGGAGTGACAATGTTTGGCGTTGTGATTCTTAGCCAGACTGTAGTAATCTCAAGCACAGGGGCCTTATTTATTTTACTATCTCTGGACTTCTAATACATTGCCTGGTATACAGTAGATGTTCAGAAAATATTTGTTTTATAAATGAAGTGAATGTGCTATTCAGTATGTAAGTTTCTTCTTCTTCTTCATCCTTATTCTTCTGTATATGCTTTTTAAGTTCCTTCCTTAAACAATGAAAGATTTGAAGTTTCAGTGGATATCAAGTTTTAACAAAATAAACTAATGAAAGATTAAAAACAACAACAATACCAACAATTATTCCTTGAGGGTTTATTGTGTGCCTGGTAAGTATTTTACAGATATAATCCCCACCAAAATTTTGTGAGACAGGGAGTATTGCTTCAATTTTACCATTTTATAGGTTTAAAAATTGAGACCCATGGGGGTAGAGTAATATGGTACGGTCCTTAGAGTGGTGATTTCTGTGTTCATCAAAACCCATTTCCTTTTTGTTCTGGGGACACAGCTTGAGACATTTCCCTGTCTTCTTTGCAGTTAGGAATGGCCATGTGACTGAATTCTGAGTCCACAAGGCAACAAGGATATATGGCACTTTCAGGCTTGGCCCACAGAAGCCTTACACGCATAATCCTTTTTCTCCACGTGGAGTTTTGGAGTTTAATAGAGCAATTTCTGGGTCCTGGTGGAGCCACAAGATGCAAGGAAATTAGATCCCTGAATGACCACATGGGAAGCCGTCTGCTAAGTAGGAATAGCTACATTAGGCTTTGCAGTAGTGAAAAGTATGTTTTGTTAAGCCATTGGGATTTGGGAATTTGTTTCATTGCAGCTAACATTACTTGCCTTATATGGAAATAAAGCTGGTAAGTCTGAAGGCTTATTTTATGGAGGGGAAAATCTGTGGGTCATTGAACTAAGGGACGCCAGGCATAAAGTGTAGATACTATATCAAAAACAAGGGACTTAAGTGACTGTGTGCATAATGCATGCTATACACTAAAACCTCCAGCCCTCTTCCCCTACTTTGACCACAGAATGCTGTCAGGATCTCTGTGTTCCAAGCCTGAAGTGGGAAGAGGCTTCTCTAGGAACTCTAATCTCCAGCCAAGAAGACAGATTCAAAGATTCTCATAATGGGAGTTTTCTAACACATGGTCTGATCAAATCAATGCTAACAGGCTGCATTGCTTGGTTGAGAGCTTCCAGTGAGTTTCCTCATTCCTCACTTTTATTCATACAAGCAACAAGGATTATCAGACATTAGGAAATGTTCTGATATGAAATACAGAGACCACAACAAACAAACAGAAGGAATGCAAATGAGAGGAAGCAGAGGCACGAGGGAGAAGAATTGTGGAAACATCTTTCATTAATGCTCTTAAGACAGATAAGATAGTACATGAATGAAATGAGAAAAGGATGCTCTAAAATAAACAGAGAAGAAAACAAGTTTTGGTAATTAAAAACATGAGGACAGAAAGAAAAATCTCAGTAAGTTTGGAAGATACATTTGAAGAAATGTTACAAAAAGTTGAGCAAAAACACAAATAAAATAGGAAAGAATTATAACAATATTAGAAGACTGGTCCAAAAGGAAATCCAGAAGAAAAAAAAAAAATCAGAGAAGGCCAAGGGGAAGGGTGGGAAACGATCTATGAAATAATTTAAGAAGATTTCCCAGGACTGAAGGACAGGGTTAACTAATCAAAACATTGGATGGAAAAAAGGATCCACATGAAAGACTGTCATAAAATGTCTGAATATCTGTGATAAGAAAAGAAAAGAGAAAGAGAAAAAAGAAACAGGAAAGAGAAAAAAGAAAAAGACTGGAAACTGGAAAGAGAAAAAAGAAACAGGTTACATACAAAGGTTCAGGTATCAGAATGGCTTTAGATTTTTCAACAGCAGCAGCTCCAAAAATTAGTCAGTAATATCCAACTAACAATTACATATCTAGCCAAATTATTAATCACAATTGAGGTGGAATAATAGCATTTTCAGATATTTGAGTTCTTAAAATTGTCTCAAGAATCCATTGGTGGATGTACTTCGAGAAAATGAAAGAATCAGCCAAGAATGAGGAAGACACAGGCTGCAGCACGTGGCAGAGCTGACAGAGGAGAGGGTGATGGGTGTGTTGGGAGGATAGTGAAGCTGTGTCCACACAAGGAAGGCAACCCCAGATCTGAGTAGAGGCACCACAATGGGCTGTCCACACTAAGTTTCTAGCTAACCTGAGAGTCCAGGAAAGCCTGGTCTGGATTCTGAATGATACCTGGCTTGTCTTGACCAGAGGCTGAGAAAGTTCCTGCTCTCTCCTCCATGTGCTGCTGCCTAGGTAAGCTGAGGACACTTACTTCACCCACAGGAACGTCCTGCTTTGACCTAATCTTGACAGCAGGACTCAGGCCACATAGATTCAGAAACATCCCACTCTCCTGGACAGGATTCTTTCCATATGTCTAGTTCGTGGCCCACACTACAGCCTTGCCAGACAAGCTGCAGGATTTCTGAAGTGAACTCCACATCTCTGAGGCCTCACTTATGACCTTGCCCTGTGGCTTCCCCAGAAGGGACTCCTGGATACCCTCACGGAATCTAAAGTTAGGTCACGGCCTAGAGGCTCAGCCTGTCTTTCCTAGTGGGAAGACAACTAAACATTATTTGTTTCTTCGTGCATAGGAGGGAGACCCCATAAAGCAAACTGGGCAAGGATGAACACAGCAGGTGGGGTGAGAGTTACTACTGGGTGGGGATGAAGGACTGATGGGAGGGGCATGTGATTGGGAAGGGCCACATGTGGTATCTAAGGGACTGGTAATGTTCTTGTTATGAACTTGGTTAATGGTACATGAGTACTTACACTATGATTATAATTTAAACTGTTCTCTATATACGATCCATTTCAAAAATTTTAAAAAGTGAGTGGTTGAGTTAGGTAATTGTTCATGTTCTGTTGAACAATCATGAGCTCGAATTTTATGAGGTTGTGAGTGGAAATGGATGCACAGAATGAATCAGATGGTGCAGTTCATTGTGGTCTATGAGACAGTCCTAGCAGAGAGAGCACAGGTTTGGCATGAGTGTTCACAGGCTCCGGAGACAAGGTGTATGGGAGTGCTGATGGAGAGTGGAGGTCAGGGAAAAGCCCATGAGGTTTGTTGATTATTGTATTCATCTGTTCTCATGCTGCTAATAAAGACATACCTGAGACTGGGTAATTTATAAAGGAAAGTGATTTAATTGACTCACAGTTCAGCATGGCTGGGGAGGCCTCAGGAAACTTGCAATCATGGCAGAAGGGGAAGCAAATATGTCCTTCTTTATGTGGCAGCAGGAAGAAGAATGAGTGCCCAGTGAAGGGAGAAGCCCCTCATAAAACCATCAGATCTCATGAGAACTAACCCACTATCACTGGAATAGGATAGGGGAAACCACCCCCATGATTCAATTTTCTCCACCTGGTCCCTCCCACAAACCTTGGGAATTATGGGAACTACAATTCAAGATGAAATGTGGGTGGGCACACAGCCAGACCATATTAATCATAGCCTGCCTCTATCGTTGCCTTTCCTTCCACTCACCAAGTCTCCTCTCAACAGCCTGTCCAGAGAGGTTCTTTAATAACTTCAGTCAAATTGTTACTCCTCTGCTCAAAACCCTCCAAAGAGTTCCCATGTGTTACAGAGTAGAATAGTGAAGGAAGTCTTGCAGTATCTGGTCCCATACCACCTCTGTGACCTTATCTCCCTCTGTTTTTCT
Organism: Colobus angolensis palliatus; assembly: GCF_000951035.1. Lineage (NCBI taxonomy): Eukaryota > Metazoa > Chordata > Mammalia > Primates > Cercopithecidae > Colobus > Colobus angolensis. The sequence goes on along the minus strand of NW_012110919.1, from coordinate 17,158,715 downwards.
CCTCATTCTCTCTGCCTCAACTACTGTCATCTGCTGCTCTTTCTCAAAGAGGCCAGGCTCACCTCTGCCCCAGGGTCTTTGCACTTGCCAAGTTCCTCTGCATGATTAGCACTCCTTCAGGGCTTGCATCCTCATTTCTTTGGGTTTCCTGCTGTAATGTCACTTTGTGAAGCTTTTCCTGACTGTTCCTTGTGACTCGACACTCCTTTCCATTTCTAGCATTCCTTTCACATTTCCTATATTTTATTTTTTATCATAAACAATATAAACCATAAAAAAAAATAGGAAATGTGAAAGGAATGTTAGAGATGGTGAGGAGAGTTCCCTGTCCCCTTCTCTGTTCCTCTCCTCACTAGAATCTAAGTTCCAAAAGGGCAGGATTTTTTCTGCTTTGTTCATAATAATAGTCCTGATTTGGAGATGGAGTGACAGGGCAACACCTAAGCTTTCTTCTTGGCCTGCCCAGTCCCAGGACTGCATCTTCTGGTCTGTAGCGTCTCCTTGTATAAAGAGTCATTCGTGGCATGGCTCAGCAGTGAATGTTGACAGAGTTGACACTCTTCCTGCTCTTTGCCCTGAAGAGCAGGAAGAGTGTCATGTAAATGCCAAAGCTTGTTATTCCCATTGGAAACACACAAGGGCCTCTGAGATGCCTGGGAAAGGCTCAGTCTTCCAGGCTCCAATGTCACCTTCTGGATCTCCTGAGCTGCCCCACTGGCATGCTTTGAGCCCTCTTAGATATAATTCAGCCAATTTCCTGACATGCATCCTCTTATTGCCTTATAATGCTTTCATCGAGTTACGACTTACAACAGATCAGCGCAAGCCTAAGTAAAAACAGAGATTTGCTCCTTTGGTGGAGTGTGTCCAAGTTGACAGCAGAGCAAACACCAAAGACTACTTGGGGCTTAATGGGAACCATTCCTTCTATTTGATTTGGAAGACTTTGTTGACCCCAACTAAGAAAAATTCAAAGACTCTCACAAGCACAGAGATGGAGTTTTCTCTAATGCCCCATTAGGGATAGAGGAGCTGGGCTGATATTTTAGAAGGAAAAAATGCAAAATAATAATGAGAAGCTCATAAGTGGGCAAAGGGAAAATTCGTGACCTGCAAATCTTTTTTAATGGACCACTGGATTTACTACGTACACAGCAGAGATTTTAGTTATGAATCTCTGTTATGATTTTAGTTATGAAGAGGGAGAGGGTATCCATAAAACTTCCTCTTAAAATTATTTAGCCTGAGCAGTAAGTAATCAATCCAGAAAGAAAAGGTCTAGATAGACAGATCCCTGTGTTTCTTTGCAATAAAGCAAAGATGATCATCTTTGGTAAAGGAAAGGATTTAAGGCTGTTTTCACAATCCTTATGTGTGCATACTATTTTATAATTTTTACAAAGCACCACTTTGGTTCACCTTCCCAATAGTTCTAGAAAAGAAACAAGTCAAGAAATATGGTCCTCATTTAATATTGAAGAAACTAGTATTCAAAGAAATTGCTTAGCCCAAAATCATTTGTGCAGTGCTACCCAATAGAACTTTCTGCAATGACAGGAATATTCTATATTTACCTTGTCCAATACAGTAGTCCCTCGCTACATGGCTACAGCACTTGAGATGTGATTAGTGTGATTGAGGAGTTAGAATTTTAATTTTAAAAACATTTTAACTCGCTTAAGTTTAAATAGACACTTGTGGCTATTTATGTGAATAGCACAGGAATGAGTGGCTGAACCAAGATTCTAATCAACAATGGCTGGTTCCATGCCGTCGTTTCCAGGCAGGTTCTGCCTAACTGTGAAACAGGAAGTGAAATTTGCTAAGAATGCACTGGCTTCAGGAATACATAAAGTAAAATCAGTCCCAGAGACCCTTAAGTCCAGCATACCTGGGCTCAGTCCTGTAGGTGCTTTACATGTAAGCAAATGCCTGCTGCTTGGTTTTTACAGTAATGCACAGGATGAAATCTGGTTGCCATTATGCTTGCTATATGATCTTTTTGTGGCTTCCATCTTCTTAAAACAAGAAAAAAGGCCTCAGACTCCCAACATATGTTAGGATGATAAGCACCTATTTAATCTCTGTCACTGCGAAGAGAACAGAATATTTCCTTTGAAGTGAGGAAAGTTGCTTTGTGAATTTAGGCAATTCCTTTGGGATGGTGGAGGAGAGTTAAACCAGGCCTCATGTTTCCCAGCAAAAATCCCAGATCTGAAAATATGTTGGTATCTTGTACTATAGGGGAGGAAGGGAAAAGGAGATGCAGACTTAGTGGGAGTGGGTTGTTCTAAGGGTTTTCAAACTTGCCTCCTTTTTTTTTTTTTTTTTCTACATCAGACTTGTGAGTTTGGAATTATTATTATAAGGCACAGTTTCTCAACCTCAGCATTACAGAAATTTTGGGCCAAATAGTTCTGTGCAATGGGGGGCTGTCCTGTGCAATGTAGGATGTATGGCAGCATCTCTGGCCTCTACTCACTAGATTAGAGCCACATTCCCCCATTGTGACAACCAAAACATGTCTCTAGGCATTGTCAAATATCTCCCACATGCATCCAGGTTCAGAACCACTGTTGTGGAGTCATCTTACATAAATCTATCCCATCTCACACAGCTATATTTTGCTTAGAGCATTTTTAAGCTCAGTTTTTTTTCCACCCTCCAAAGACCATTGTTTTTGTTACACTGTTTTTAACTTTTGGTGGAATTTGGGGAAAGGCATTAAGGAAAATTATTAATGAAAGAAAAGAGAGTAGGAGTCCTTAGTGTCCCTCCCTTTCTTCCCCAATCCAACAATCATGTATCCTCAGTATTTCAAACAGAGCCCAGTATAGAGAATACATACAGTATAGAGAATGCATACAATACATATCTTCCAGACTGCGCATGAATGAATGACGTTCAAAGATACCACGTATTCTATTTTGGGACACTGGATGGGACAGACAGGGCCACGCATTAGTTTCCAAAGGGTCAGAAGTGTTAGATATGAATTTTAAATTTCTTTTCAAAGAATCAATATGTCAGTATGTTCAATTCTTTGCCTTCTACTTTTAAACTTAACTTCCTCATAAAGCAACCTTTTTCGATTACCTGCTCCACCCTGACTCATTCCGATTACCTGCTACCTGCTCTACCCTGACTCATTCTCCACTCTGCATAACCATTTTTCCGGCCAAACCACTCACCCCATCACTGTCTTTAAATTAGCCAGTTGGAATTAGTGTAGCCTGTGAGGTCTAACCCTAGCCAATAGGGGAACGACACAGCAGCAGGGGCCACGTGCATCAGGGATAAGGACCCCTTCCCCTCCCTTGTCCAAGTGTGCGCTCATCATTGCTCCATCTGTAAGGGCGCACCCTTCTATAGAAGTGACTTTACTTGCTGGGAATTAAAAAGAAAATTTTATATTCGAGTGCTATTTCTTTTGTGGCACCGAAATTTTATTTATAACAGAAGGTAGAAATTAGAAGACTTAATAGTTTCAACTGAGGAAGTTCCATGGGGTGAATCCAAGTTAGAGCCTTTGAGAGAGATTCTAGAATCAAGATCCCAGATGTCAGCTACAAAGTCAAGACTTAAGGGGGAGGCATCCTTCTGGTTAAGAGTGTGAACTTCTAATCCAAACCTGGTTTGGATTCTGGCTTTTTGATTGGTAAGTATGTGATCATCACTCTTTTTCTAATCATGAAGAAGAGATAAGTACAAAGGTAGAGAATCAGAAGAAAGTAAGAGTGGAGTTGGAGCAAGTCAGAAACAGAAGAGGAGATCAAGAATAATTGCCTGTTGGAGATTAACAGGGGAAGGAGAGGTTGAAACCACCTTTGCAAAAGTTCTGTCAGCAAATGAAACTAACCTAATCCCCATCTTGCGTTTTCCTTAATTGTTCCTGGGCTGTTGGGCCAAGCTAACTGTGGGAGACATTTAGGCTACAGTTTAAATGACAATAGGCCTTGCCCTAACTCATTTGCTTTTGTAAAGCTAACAGGAGGCCATCAGGTTGAGGGGAGGAGAAGACCCTGAGTCCCGGTAAGGTGCAGTTATTATTACAGAGGTTATAAAATATGCACTTCCGCAATTACTCCTGCGAATGACACCTCTATTGTAGATTGGCCTTTGAGATATCTTTCCAGGTTTTTTGCATGTCTGACACTCATGGCTCCCCGTGGAGTGACAATCAGGCTCCTATGGCCCCGCCCAGAAGTGAATCAGGCTACAGGAGGACCGCTTCAACCCCCTATGGTTTCATCTCTGCCCCAACCAAACAGCAGCAAGCCCTTGTTACTTGGCCAACCCCACCCTTTCCCCAAACTGCCCTTGAAAAACCCCTAACCTATGAGATTTGAATGAGATGATTTGTGTAGGAACTCCGTCTCCCATGTGGCATGGCCAGCCTCGTGTCTATTAAGCTATTTCTCTACTATGATGCCGTGAAGTTTATGCAGTGGGTAGGAAGAACGCCTCGGGCGGTCACACGGTGAGGGTGCTATGCTGCTAAGAGATGCAGAAGTGCATCACGTAATCCTTGAGCTGGTGTTGTCTTAGGACGGGTCTCCAAAAGCAGGCCTTGAGATGAAAATCTGTGCACAATAATTTATTAAGTGTGTGCTCCCAGGAGAAACAGTAAAGGAGGAAGGAAAGGAGATCAGGGAAGGGGAAGTTGAACAAGTCTGCAATTTCAAGCAAAGTTCCAGGCTCAACCTGATCCTACAGGGAACTCTGGAGTGTGAATTATATCTCAAGAGTTTGTTCACCTCGAGGCAAGGGAGCTGGGCTTCCCTGCCCCTACACTAGTCAGCCATTGGCAATCGGCTGCTCTGGGAAGATTTAAACTACTAGAACTTCTAGCTGTCTGCGTATATGAGTAAATTGGCTCAGTTGTGCAAGAGTATTTCCCTAAAGAAGGTTGTAGATAAAAGCAGTTAGAAGTAAAGCACACAGATGCTGGGCGATAGATGTACACAGCCAATATCATACAGATCTGAACGGGTCTGGGTGTAGCACTGCCAGTGTTTGCTCCAGGTATTCAGGGCCAAATTGAGTTGCTCCTTAATAAATCTAATTAATAGCCTTATAGGCAGTTGTGGAGCTGTTGAGAACAAAAGAATTGCATGTAGGAGGGCTGATAGGGAAGGCAGGATTGAGATGTAAATCACAGCTTTGGAGGTGGTGAGACTTGGCTCTTGAATTCCTTAAGCTATTCCTCCTTTCCTGCAACTTCAGTCTCTCATAGCTATGCACTTGTGGACTTTTGGCTCTTTCTTATGAATCCAGGACAACTACCTGCCTAGGCCCCAGGCATGGGCACACAATGCTGGCTGAAAGGCCCTGGGCCCACAAAGGTAGATGGTCAATTCAATGTTAGGAAACAATTTCCATTGGCCCAGTGAGAATAATGAGAATAACAATAACAAATAAAACTTTTTGGAGCACTTTCTACATACCAGGTAGCATGCTACAGACTCAATTTGTATGAACTCCCTCCTTCATCATGAGTCTGCAAGGCAGTTCTTATTACCCTCATCATGTTATAGATTAGAAATCAAAGCTGGGAGAGGCAGCTTACCTTTCCCCAAGTTATATTGCTTGTGAATGACGGAATCATACTCACATTTAGATCTGATTCCAAAGTTCTTTGTCTTAACCCTTAAGAATTCAACACCTTCTAGTTGTCATGAAGCATTTATGGAGACCTTCTTAATATTCTTATGGCGCTTGCAGGCGCTGTGATCCAGTAGGGGGAAGGGGCCAAACAAACTCCAATTACTTGAGAGCCAACGTATTTGTACAGTAAATGAGGGCTCAGGCATGTATCATCGGACCCATATAATGGTGTTAGACGCCTAGAAGCTCTTTTAGTTTTTCCCTGGTACACTTTGGCTTTGTGTTCCCACCCAAATATCATCTTGTAGCTCCCGTAATTCCCTCATGTTGTGGGAGGGACCTGGTGGAAGATGACTGAATCGTGGGGTGGATCATTCCCGTGCTGTTCTCGTGATAATGAGTGAGTCTCACGAGATCTGATGGTTTTTAAAATGGAATTTTCTCTGCACAAGCTCTCTCTTTGCCTGCCGGCATCCATGGAAGATGTGACTTGCTCCTCCTTTCCTTCCCCTGTGATTGTGGGCCTCCCCAGTCATGTGAACTGTTAAGTCCAATAAACCTCTTTCTTTTATAAATTGCCCAGTCTTGGGTATGTCTTTATGAGCAGTGTGAAAACGAACTAATACAGTGTCTTATCAGCAACCTGCAGCAGCAAAATCTAAACAAGTCAAATGCCTCAGCAGTAATGTGATGGGGGATGGGCAATGGGGGCGAGAGAGGGCAGGGAGCAGATGAGGACTGGGCTCAGCAACTTGGGCTGGAAGGGAATTTAAGGACTAGCTCCTTTTTCTCTTCTTGTACTGGCTTCTGTGGGTAGGGTTTGGGGGGTAGGTAGAGAACAAAGAACATCTGGCCTGGGGTAAAAGGGATGCTGGGGTTGTTGAACGGGTGGTGCAGCCTCCCAGGGTCCCTGGCTTGCCTCCTTGCCTTGCAGCCAGGGCATGGACAGTCCCCTACCCTCGGCCTTGGTTGATGTGGCTGTAGACTAAACTGAGAGAGTGACTGAGCTGGTCTAGAAGTCACTGAGATGTCATGGGAAGAGCACTGGGTTTAAAATCTGGTGCCTTTGGGTGGCATGCTGACTTGTCACTTGCCAGCTGAGTGTCCTTGGGCAAGTCACTTAACCTTTCTTGTTCTAAGTGTTCCCATCTGTAATCATAATAAGGTGACTAACATTTATTCAGTACTTACTAAGGCTCAGGCAATTGCACCAAGAGCTTCCCATGCTATATTTAACTCAATCCTCATAACCACCCTATAAAGTAGGTACTATTGACTGGGTGCAGTGGCTCACGCCTGTAATCCCAGCACTTTGGGAGGCCAAGGCAGGCAGACCCACTTGAGGTCAGGAGTTGGAGACCAGCCTGGCCACCATAGTGAAACCCATCTCTACTAAAAATACAAAATTAGCCAGGCATGGTGGCATGCACCTGTAGTCTCAGCTACTTGGGAGGCTCAGGTGGGAGAATCATTTGAACCCAGGAGGTGGAGGTTGCAGTGAGCCAAGATGGCACCACTGCACTCCAGCCTGGGTGACAGAGTGAGACTCCATCTCAAGAAAATAAATACATAAAAAAGTAGGTTCTATTGATATCTCTATTTTGTAGGTGAAGATATTGAGGCCCAGGGAGATTAGATAAATGGGGACCACTTGTTCTGGGTTGCCTGAGATTGTCCCCACTTACACCTGTAATCTCTGCCTCTCATCTGGCTTAACATTTTTCTATCACCTTTCATGATGAAAAATGCCCCGGTTTGGTTATTACATTATGTGTAGTACTTACAGTGTATGTTATACTTAGGTTAAATATTTTGTCAAAATCCCAGTAACTGTTAGGTGGTAGAATAGATCTTTAAGCCTGGGAAGTCAGATTCCAGGCACCATGTTCTTAATCATCAAACTGTGTAATATCTGGACACACCTGCTTCGAAAGGATTGTCTTCTTTCCTGCCTTTCTTGCTTCTATCCTGCCTGCCTGCATTCCTATTCATTCCCTGCCTTGCTACCTCCCTTTTTCCTTTCCTCTCTCCCTCCACTCCTTTCCTTGTTTCCTTCCAGCTTCCCTCACTCTCTCTCCCTCCTTATCTTTTTGCCTTCTTTTTTTTCCTCCTTCCCTTTCTTCCACATTTCTTGGGTGCTGACTACAGTGCCAGGCATTAGAGATATAGGATGACCTGTGCCCTTAGCGAGTTCGTAGACTGGTGGGAAGGCAGACACACAAATCAGTGTTTGCAATATAATATGAAAGGTGCAATAGAACAAACAAAACAGACAGAAGCTACAGGAGCGTAAGACAGGAAACCCTAATTGTGGGTGAAGCGGTTTCAGGAAAGTTGAAGAATAGAGTGACTTTTAAGCTCCATCTTAAGGATGCGTGTTGTCTAGAAGCTTGCCAAGAATGTTATGGGAGGGGTGAGGGCAGAGACTAGGGTCAAAAATAAAAATAAAATATGAACATTTTGGGTTACTTTTAGGAATTAAATTCATAATAATAGTAGCCAGATTCATAAGAAATCACTCATACTTTCTGGGTAAGAATAGCTTACATAATTAGTAGCGCTGTAGGCCAAGCCAGGGACATTCCAAGTGGATGGAACTGTTTGCTCCTTTATAGAGGTAGTGTATCAAGAAAGGATGCCTTCAGCTACAAGCAACAGAACACACAATTAAAAGTGGTTTCAAAATAAGGCATTGTTTTTCTTATATAGTACAAAGTGTGAGGGCAGGCAAACGGTTGTACTATTCAATTTTCCACCAAGGATCAAGGTTCTCTCCATCTTTCTGCTCCGTCAACCTTAAATAGGATGGCTCTTTGTTCTTGTGTTTGTTATCTAATGATCCCAATGTGGCCTTTGGAGAAGACAAGGCTGCACTTCAGATTGGTTCAGCTACTTATGTCTAGAACTTTGGACGAGTCACTTAACCTCTCCATTTCCTCATTAGTAAAATAAATGAGAAACAGCCTGACAGGGCTGCTGGGGAGAAGACTGAGTTCCTGTATGCTCTAGAGCACAAACTAGGCAAGCCAAAAAAAAAAAAAAAGATTTGTTTTCCTCTTTCATCTATATTTCTGTTGTTGTTTTGCATGTGTGCTTTGCTTTAAGGGGAGGGCAGGGACTAGGATCAAAAAAAGAAAAAAATGCATATTTGGGGTTACTTTTAGGAATTACATTTATAATCATAGTAGCCAGATTCATAAGAAACCACCCGTACTTTCTAGGTAAGTATAGCTTATATAATTAGTAGCACTATAGGCCAAGCCGTCCACAAGTGCTGACCCATCGCACAGCCTGCCATGTGGTCAAAGCTCAGAAACTAGGGCAGGCAGAAAACACCACAGACGGGCAAGGGGAGTCTGGGCTTCTCTGGGCTTTTACCTTGTATAATTGACAAAGGCAGCTTCAGCACTCCGGAGATTGAGATCCAAGATTTTTTTCCAAAGCCAGAATTTGAGATAAGCCACAGTTAATATTTGAGAGATTAACTGTTCCATTAGGGAAGGGTGGCCATTAATTAAGCCTCAAAGGCAGTCAGAATGAATTATGTTCCAGCAAGAAGGGCGGATGCGTCCTGCTCTTAAAGGAGTGGAGGGAGATGGGAATCGGATTCCAATGAGCTCTCTGTGGCTTTTTTGGATGGGTCCTATGTGCCCCGATTTAGAAGAGATTTATTTTTTAAAAACAGCTTTTTGGCCAGGCATGGTGGCTCATGCCTGAAATCCCAGCACTTTGGGAGGCTGTGGCACGTAGATCACTTGAGGTCAGGAGTTTGAGACCAGCCTGGCCAATATGGTGAAACCCCCGTCTCTACTAAAAATATAAAAATTAGCCAGGTGTAGTGGCACATACCTGAAATCCCACCTACTTGAGAGGCTGAGGCAGGAGAATCGCTTGAACCTGGGAGGTGGAGGTCACAGTGAGCTGAGATCACCGCATTGCACTCCAGCTTGGGCTACAGAGCGAGACTCCATTTTTGTTTTGTTTTGTTTTGTTTTCAGTGTTTTATTTGCCAAATCTATAAAAGCAGAATGATTCATTATTGATTCAGCTAGGATGATGATTCCTGAGCCAGTGAATGAACTGCCTTGGTATTTTGAAAAATCAGATACAAAAGAACCACTATTTTGTGTGTGTTTCATTTTGAATAGCTTTGCCTGGTTGGTTGCTGGGCATTTTACATCCTTTCCACATAGGTGATTTGCACATAATATCTTCTTTTTAATGGGAAACTAGAAAGAATTTATTTAAAACCAGTGAAAACCTGGGGCCCTAGTGCATAAGACACTGGAGCCAGACCAGTCTCTACAGCTGGTAATGCTTGCATCACTAAGACCATAATAAAAATGTGGTCTTCATTAAAAATATTTCAATCAGTCCTCAAGATTCTTCAAGAGGAGACCGAGGTTTCGCAGGATGATCTAGCTTCTCCCAGGGCATATCCGATCTATCAGGGGTTGGCAAAATGTTCTGTAAAGAGCCAGAAAGAAAATATTTTCATTGTGCAGGGTCACGTGATCTCTGTAGCAACTACTCACCTCTACTGTAGTAGCATAAAAGCAGCCATACACAATAGCAAATGAATGTGTGGTTGTGTTCCAATAAAACTTTAATCTCTAGCTGGGTGTGGTGGCTCGTGCCTGTATTCCCAGCACTTTGGGAGGCCAAGGCGGGTGGATTATGAGGTCAGAAGTTCAAGACCATGCTGGCCAATGTGGTGAAACCCGGTCTCTATTAAAATTACAAAAATTAGCCAGGCATGGTGGCGCATGCCTGTAGTTCCTGCTACTCAGAAGGCTGAGGCAGGAGAATCACATGAAACTGGGAGGTGGAGGTTGCTAGGGAGCCTCGAGATTGCGCCACTGCACTCCAGCCTGGGCGACACAGTGAGGCTCCGTTTAAAAAAGAAAGAAAGAAAGAAAGAAAAACCTTAATCTCCAACAACAGGTGGTGGGCTGATTTGACCTGTGGCCGTAGTTTGCCAACCCCTCCTATAGAGAGTAGAATAGAAAGAAGATGACAAACCAATGACATTTCTTTAAACATCTACATTTCTATTGGGTTAGAAACAATGACTTCAATAACAAGTTATCGTAACAATGACCTTTTTAAAATTACTTTTTTTATAAAGAAGAAATACTTTTATTATTTTTATTTATTTATTATTTTAGAGGTGGGATTTCCCTATGTTGCCTAGGCTTGCCTCTAACTCCTGACCTCAAGTGATCCTCCTGCCTCAGCCCCCCAAGTAGCTGGGGTTATAGGTGTAAGCCACCATGCTTGATTCTATTTTTATTATTGACAAATAGGATAACAAAAAATAGAAATAAGGAAATATGTATAACTTACTGTGGTAGACAATTTGGGTCAGCTAACCTCATACCTGATCACCCCTACTTCCTTTCTGGTCTCTATTATAGTGGCTGAAAAGCTAACACACTCACTTGCCCATTTCTTTACTGCTAATGACCGGATAACCATGTGACTCAAAAAATGTCCAATGGAATGAAAAAGGGAGTTTTCATGGGTGTATCGGGGTATTGGGAGGCCTCCCGGATAGTTTTTCCTGATAAAAGGAGAAAGCCATTTCAGGAAATTTCTCTCGGCCTCTCTCTTCTTCTCACTTGGAATATGGATGTGAGGCCTGGAGCTATAGCAGCTGAGTTGTCACCTTGAGGTGGGAAGCCAACAGGCTAAGTCTGGCTGAGAGGAAAGAAGGATCTGGATCTATGATGACACCACTAAACTGAGGCACATTGCCCTAGACTGCCTGCCACCCTGGAATTCTTGTTACATGAAATAAAAACAAAAGGCTGTTTGTTTAAGCTACTGATAGTTGGCTGTTTGTGAAATGCAGCCAAAAACATCACTAACAGATAGTTTATGGAATTATTAAAAGCTTGCAAAATAACTCATGTTGGAAAACCCTGGTCTAAAGTGTCCTTCACATGCAATATCCAGACCTAAACTTTGTATTCAGTGTGTGGGTAGGGATTCTTTGCTTTTGAATACTATAAAGTAGATGTCTGTTTAGTGTTGTTCTTTTAGCACAGTATAAAGCTTCCTTTGCATTTGCAAAGGTTCTAGTTTTAAATCTGCAAATGAGATGTGAAGGGGTGGCCTGCCCCTCCACACCTGTGGGCGTTTCTCATTAGGTGGAACCAGAGACTTGAGAAAAGAAATGAGACACAGAGACAAAGTATAGGGAAAGAAAAGTGGGCCCAGGGGACCGGTGCTCAGCATACAGAGGACCCATGCTGGCACAGGTCTCTGAGTTCTCTTAGTATTTATTGATGATTATCTTTACCATCTTAAAGAAAAGGGAGTGGCAGGACAATAGGGTCATTGCAGGGAGAAAGTCAGCAGTAAGACATATGAATAAAGATCTCTGTGACATGAATAAGTTTAAGGGAAAATGCTGTGCCTTGATATGCATATGCAAACATTTCCATAAACCTTTTTAGTGCATAAAGAGCAGCATTGGGCTAGCAAGGCCCACCCTTCGCCCTAAGGTGGTTTTCTCCTTTCTCAGTAAACAGAACATACAATCAGGTTTTACACTGAGATGTTCCATTGCCCAGGGACGGGCAGGACACAGATGCTTTTCTCTATCATAACTGCCAACAACTGCCAAGAGGCCTTCTTTCCTCTTGCACTAGTCCTCCTCAGCACAGACCCTTAACGGGTGTCAGGCTGGGGGACAATCAGGTCTTTCTCTTCCCACGAGGCCATACTTCAGACTATCACATGGGGAGAAACCTTGGACAATACCTAGCTTTCCTAGGCAGAGGTCCCTGCGACCTTTGGCAGTATGCATATTCCTGGGTACTTGAGATTAAGAGAATGGTGATGACTTTTAACCAGCAAGCTGCCTTCAGGCACTTGTTTAACAAAGCACACCCTGCACAGCCCAAAATCCTTTAAACCTTGAGTCACCACAGCACATGTCTCTTGCAAGGACAAGGTTGGGGGCAGGGTCACAGATTAACAGCATCTCAAATACAGAACAAAATGGAGTCTCTTATGTCTACTTCTTTCTATATAGACACAGTAACAGGCTGATCTCTCTTTCTTTTCCCCACAAGATGGGACCTTAAAATTTAGAATACACCTTGGGAGTAGATACTTATGAAAATTGTATCACTTTTCCACATCGTTTACATCAATTTAGTGTAAGTTGCTTCTCCTATTAAATGAATGGCATCCAAAGTGAAGTAAAAAATCAATATCATGATAAATTACTTGCTCATCAAAGAACCGTTTATCTGGAAAACTCAGATACCTAAAACGTAATCAAGAAGTAGATGACCAGCATAAAAAGACTGCAAAGTGTTAATAAATGCCAAAAGATCTATTCCCTAAATTGCTAATAATGCAATCAAAGGAAAGGATCCTGGGCTCATACTCAGAGCTTTTGTGTGTGTGTGTGTGTGATGGAGTTTCGCTTTTGTTGCCCAGGCTGGAGTGCAATGGCTCCATCTTGGCTCACTGCAACCTCTGCCTCCTGGGTTCAAGTGATTCTCCTGCTTCAGCCTCCCAAGTAGCTGGAATTACAGGTGCCCGTCCCCACGCCCAGCTAATTTTTGTATTTTTAGTAGAGACGGAGTTTCACCACATTGGCCAGGCTGGTCTCCAACTGACCTCAGGTGATCTGCCTGTCTCAGCCTCCCAAAGTGCTGGGATTACAGGCGTGAATCAGAGCCTTTTTGCTCTTATTTTCACACATAGTCTTTTAGTGTAGTGGCTACTCTACCTTGACTAACAAACTGTGGCAAAAATTGCAAAGGTGACATGCAAAAAAGGGAAAATTTAGGAAATATTGTTAGAAAGGATATTATTTCCCTTAAAAAAAGGGGAAGTTGAAGTTCAGACCCAGCAGAAATTGCACCAGAGCCAAGCTTTCACCTTGAGCATCATGGCTTGGGCAGCGAGAAGGTGGCCCACTGTTTCCAGACACAAGAACATTTCAGCCTTTCTGGACAGATGACTCAGGTCAAGTCATGTCATTGGGGCACTGAAGCAGACTTCAGAAATTGCTCTCCTCCCCTCAGCAAAGTCAGCTTAGACACCAGATTGCTATTTCTTGCCTTCTATGTTCATTTCCAGAGCCACTCCACACTCCCTAAAACAACCCCTTTCAAAAGCAATGATGATAAGGCTCATTTGGAATCTGTAATTGTGGCTTTCCTGAACTGCATTTGAGGCACAGTATCTAAGAACAAAGACCAGTTGCTTGGATGCCGAACTGCAATCCAGAAGAGGGTCAGGGGTCAGAGAGGCCTTCTGAGGCTAACTTCTGGTTGCATGCATGCCTTTGCTTGATGGTTTGAGTTATCTTGAACATTTTTATGTGTAAAAAGAAACTACTAAAGGCAAATGGTCATCTAAAAATGTGAGATTCTGAAGCACATGTCCATGGTAAAGTTTGACCTAGTTTGAAAATAAAATAATTTTGGATTTTTATTTTATTTTGGAAAAGTTCATTGTGGAGTTTTGGATTATTGATCCTCCATGCTAGACAAATAGAAATAGTCAGGTATTTCCTGATAGTTTAGGACAGGAGCTGGCAAACTGCAACCCATAAGTCAAATTTGGCTCACCATCTTTTTTTTTTAAACATGAAATTTGATCAGAACACAATCACACCCATTTGTTTATGTGTTTTCCATGGCTGCTTTTGGGCTACAATGGCAGAGTCGCACAGACAAGCAGGGACCTACATGGCCTGCAAAGCCTAAAATATTTACCCTCTGGCCCTTTGCAGAAGAAGTTTGCCTACTCTTGGTTTGGATGAACTAGAATTAAAACCTCTTGTACACTCTCATAAAAAGGGCTAAGTGGAGTACAGTTGTTAGAAGGTGCTCAGTGAACACTTGCCAAAAGAATGAATGAGAAAGAAGAGCCAAAAAGTTAAGTTTTTACTTCCAGATGCACTGTGATACTAGTACCTTTTGGGCAAGGGCCACATGTATAAGAGAAGGTGATCTACCATTGATGAGAACTTACCTTAGACCATCTGATTCCTGATTTCATTTAGGCCCCCACAGCAACCTAACACGTAGATATTATCATTGCATGGGCTTGGCGATGACGAATTTTCTCCTGTTCAGAGACTTTTGCATTTCATCTCAGAACTCTAGGTCTGTTCCTGATGGCTGAGGTACTGACCATCTGATTGCTTGATAAATAATACAGTGTTTAAAACATCTTATAAAAATATTTTCGATTTACACAAAAGTTGCAAAAATAGTTCAGAGTTTCTATATACTCTTCATCTAACTTCTCCTAATGTTAATATCTTATATGTGTACTTTAATGATCAAAACCAAGAAATTAACACTGCAACAAAACTATTAACTAAAATGCAGATCAAATTTAAATTTGACCAGCTTTTCCAGAATGCTCTGTTCCTCTTTGAGGATCAGCTTCAGAAACCACATTGCATTTAGTTGTCATCTCTCCTTAATCTCCTCTGGTCTGTGACAGGTCCTCAATTTTTTCTTGTCCATCATGACCTTCCACTTGTGAACACTACAGGTCAGTTAGTTTTTAGACTGTCTCAATTTGGGTTGTCTGATGCTTTCTCACAATTAGTTTGAAGTTACTCATTTTGGTGAGGATATCACAGAGGAAATGTGCTTTTCTCCCTGCATCACATCAGGGGGTCCATGACGTTGCTCTGTCTCATTACTGGCGATGCTTACCTTGATCACCTGGTTAAGGTAGTGTCTTCCAGGCTGCCTCACAGACAGAGCAACACTGAAAGATACGCAAAACCTAGACACAATTAGATGCTTTACCTACTAAAACGGCTGTAAACAACTACTGCTTACATCAAATTCAAATTTATCTTAGTTTATTCCTAATTCTAAGTCTCCAGGTTAGGTTTTCCCACAAAACTCTTTGCCAGCTGTTGCCATTTCTTCTTTGAACTTAAACCTAGAAAAGAAGATCTGACTATATTCTCTTCTAATCAGCCCTCCTTTTCTGTTACCTCATGATCCAAGAAAAAGAAGAGTAAAAATATTTCCTTTGCAATCCACTGGTGTCTGTAAATATCCTTTCTTTCTGTTCAGTGGAGGAAATGTCTCTCCTCCTAGCAAGGTCAATCCCTCACCTGAATCCTAGCCCCTCCCACCTCATCAGGTTTAAGTAATGATGGTGGATCTTCAGGATGGAAAACGCTGCAGCTGGTAAATATTCATTCACAGAAGACTATTCACATGGGAAAGTGTTCATAATATATTCCCATGTGGTTGCTACCATTTCTAAGACTTTCCATTCCTTTGCGTACATAGATATTTCCATCTGATATCATTTTCCTACCATCTGAAAAGGACTTCCTTTAACATTTCTTATAGTGTAGCTTGTCGGTGATAAATTCTTTCATCTTTTGTGTATCTTCAAAAGTGTTGATTTTGCCTTTTTAAAAGAAAGCCTTATTGAGTTATTATTTACATATCATACACTTCAGTCATGTAGAGTGTAAAATTCAATGGTTTTAATATATTCACAGAGTTGTGCAGCTACCAACACAATCTAACTTTAGAACATATTTTTATCATCCCAATGAGTCTGTACCCATTAGCAGTCACTCTCAATTCCTCTCTCCCCTGTGACTCTTCAAGCCCTAGGCAACCACTAAATTTATTTTTTGTTTTAATAGATTTGCCTATTTTGGACATTTCATATAAATGGAATGATTTTCTTTCTTTCTTTCTTGTAAAATAATATGAGAAAAACATTTGAGTTTTTAAAAGTTAAATAAATTGTCATAAAAAATTAAAAGAAACGATGTAATATACAGTCTTTTGTAACTTTCACTTAATATTTTCAAGGTTCATCCATGTTGCAGCATGTGTCAGTACTTTATTACTTCTTATTGCCAAATAATATCCCATTTTACTTATCTTTATTAAAAAAAAAAAAAAACTTATGGTGGGAAAAGAATTCCAGGTTGATCCTTTTTTTTCCCATAGCTTTGAATATGTTGCTCCACTGTCCTCTCACTTGCCTTGTTTCTGAAAATAAATCCGCTGTCATCCTTTTCTTTGTTCCTCTATTTACAACATGTCTTTTTCTCTGGTTATTTTTCATATTTTATCTTTTTAACCTGTTTATAGCAATTTGATTATGATGTGCCTTGATGTATTTTTTTTCACATTCCTTGTGTTTAGAGTACATTAAACTTCTTGGATCTGTGGATTTATAATTTTCATCAAATGTGGAACATTTTTGGCTTTTATTTCTTCAAATATTATTTCCTGTCCCCAACCAATTTTATATACACACATGTCTCTATGTATATGTATATATATGCATTTAAAGTTGTCGTACAGATCACTGATGTTCTTTTATTTAATTTTTTATCTGTGTGTTTCATTTTGGATAGTTTTACCTGGTTGGTTGCTGGGTATTTTTGTATTCCTATAAATATTCTTGAACTTTGTTCTGGGACATGGTTAAGTTACTTGTAGATAGTCTGGTCCCTTTAGATCTTACTTTTCAGTCTTATTATGTGGGATCAGGGCAGCATTTATTCTAGGGTGAACCGTTCTCCAGTCCTGAGGCAAGACTCTTCTAAAAACAACTCTACCCAATGCCCTGTATTTTATGAAATTTTCCAGTCTTGACTCTTAGGAATAGACACTATTTCCTGCCTTGTGTCAGTGCTGTGTTCCCTCGAATCCTTGGGGTGGTTCCTTTTTTTGGCCTCAGGTAGTATTCTTACATGCCCACACTGACCAGTATACTGATGAATACTTAAGGAGAGCTGTCTGCAGATCTCCAGAGTTCTCTTTCTGTGTAACTCTCTCCTCTCCAATAACCTATCCTGGGAGCTCTAGCTTCCATGGTATCCCTGGATTCTCAGCCCTGTCTCTTCAGTTGAGGAAATCTGCTGGGCTCTGGCTGGGCTCCTCATCTCTGCACATGGCTGGAAATGTGTATTAGTCCATTTTCATGCTGCTGATAAAGTTGTACCCAAGGCTGGGAAGGAAAAGAGGTTTAATGGACTTATGGTTCCACATGGCTAAGGAGACCTCACAATCATGGCAGGAGGCAAGGAGGAGCAAGTCACATCTTACATGGATGGCGGCAAGCAAAAAGAGAGCTTGTGTAGGGAAACTCCCATTTTTAAAACCATCACATCTCATGAGACTTATTCACTATCATTAAAACAGCACAAGAAAGATCCACCCCCATGATTCAATTACTTCCCACCAGGTTCTTCCCACAACATTACAATCAAGATGAGATTTGGGTAGGGACACAGCCAAGCCATATCAACATGTAAGCTTGAGAACTCATTGGCTCACCTTCTTGGTTTTCCATCTGTCTTTCCCTGCTTGCTGCCCTAGTGTCTTGAAAAGCATGGTTCCATATATTTTGTCTGGTGACCTTGGATGTTTCTGACAAGAGAGTGAATTGGTTCCTGTTACTCCATATTGGCTGCAGGTGAAAGTCCTCCACCATAGACTTTTAAAGCAAGAAAGAACCTCAAGTTATTTAGGGAAATTCTTCTTTTCATGGATGAAAGCTCTGAGGCTGAACAGAGTCTTATGGTCTATATTAGAAAGAGCCCTAAACTAGGTTGGGATACTGTGTTGTAGTCTTGATTTTGTTATTAACTAGTATGCACTCTTAAGGGATTTGCTCAAGAAATAAAGGACTTACTACTCCTATTTCTCCTCCTCATCCTCCTTCCTTTTTGCAGGAGTAACTGAAAATAGTTTTTCCAAAGACTTTAATGTATCAGCCATTAGTTCCTTCTAGGCCATAGCTCAGAATGGGTTAGAAATATGAGAGTGGCTCTATTGAGGCTGTTTCACAAAGAGAAAAGAGTTGACGGAAAAAAGGAAATAACTGAATCATGATCGAATGTGACCCTGGAGAGTGGAGTTGATAGCCCTCTTTGTCTGACTGAAGTGCTTAATAAAAAAGGAAAGTACACATTATGTATTAAAAATTTCCATCCAATCAGTTAGTATTTTAACAGTAATCTCATTTCTCTAAATGTGTTTTTAAATGAAAGCTTATTATAATCAGAAATATTGGTTAATAGGACACTGCTGTATATATGGCCATGATACTCAATAGCTACTCTTCAGAAACCCCTCAAAATAACCCCCCTACACCTTCGTATAGTAACTTCCTGATATGTCTCCCTGTGTATATTCTCAGAGCATATATCGCAATTGGAAATTATCTTATTAACCTATTTACCTCTTTCTTCTTATGATCCTTAACCCTACCATTTGTGTGGGGGCTTTGTGAGGGCCCAGATCATCCTCATTAGTGGCTCTAGAGCTTCATGGAGGGGACAGGCACCTAGTGGGGCTTCACTGTGGATTCAATGAATCAATAGATAAAAGAATGAAACTCCTACAAAAATTCAGTACATCTAGGATGAAGCAGGACAGCCAGAAACTGAGCTTGGATTCAGAAACTTTAAATTAAACATTCATTCTGGGCCAGGCACAGTGGCTGAGACCTATAATCCCAGCACTTAGGGAGGCCGAGGCAGGAGCCTAGGAGTTCAAGACTAGCCTGGGCAACATAGTGAGACCTTGTCTCTACAAAAAAAAAAAAAAAAAAAAAAAATTAGCTGAGTGTAGTGTCTTGTACTTGTATTCCTAGCTACTTGAGAGGCTGAGGCAGGAGGATTAGCTGAGCCCAGGAGTTCAAAGTTACAATGAGCCATGGTTATGCCATTGCACTGCAGTCTGGGCAAGAGAGTGAGATCTTGTCTCAAAAAAATAATAATAATAAATAAATTCAACATCTGTCTTGACGTAAGCTGTGTTCATTCATTTAACAGGTATTAAGGCAAAACTGACTGTGTTGGAGGCTCTCTGTTCAAATACATCAAGTTCTAGACAAGTCACTTGAACTGCCTGGGCCTTATTTTCCTCCCCTGACAAATGGAGACAGTGGTATCTGCCTCATGATAATGTATGGAAAACCACTCTGTCAAGTGCAGCCCTCTACATAAATGTAAGATATTGTTAACTACCTATTTTTACATAACTTCACTCTGAATTTTTTTTTTTTTTTTTTAGACGGAGTCTTGCTCTGTCGCCCAGGCTGGAGTGCAGTGGCCGGCTCTCAGCTCACTGCAAGCTCCGCCTCCCGGGCTCCTGTCTCAGCCTCCCGAGTAGCTGGGACTACAGGCGCCCGCCTCGTCACCCGGCTAGTTTTTTGTATTTTTTAGTAGAGACGGGGTTTCACCGTATTAGCCAGGATGGTCTCGATCTCCTGACCTCGTGATCCGCCCGTCTCGGCCTCCCAAAGTGCTGGGATTACAGGCTTGAGCCACCGCGCCCGGCCCTTTACTCTGAATTTTTAATCTTTCTAAAAAGATATTCATGGTCTTAGTCTGGAAAGACTTAAATGGCTTCCTATATTTATTATATAAATCTCCGCTGATATAAGCAGCTAGTAATTTTTTCTTTAGATTTTTTTTCCTTTTCTTTGGTGGGAGCATCTTAGTGCTTTGGCTTTTCTCGAGGAATGATAAGATGTCTTCATCCTCTCTTGACACTTCTCTCTGAGATGGATGAGTGTAGGAGTGCTGTTTGGAAGTAGGCCACTGGGGAGGAGAAGAGGAGAAAGGAAAAGTTAGTGTTTGCATGTTGCCTTGGTTACAGGCATCACCTCCCTTCTGATTCAGGCCTGCCCTCCCAGAAAGCCTGGTTTTAATTTTTCCTTTGAGATGGGGACAGGGCTTTGCTGCCAATTTAGATTTCACTGGTCAGCTGTTTGGCAGACTCTGGGCCCCTGAGGCCGTTTCTTTTTGCTTGGGCTACTCACCGACCTTTTGTGCAGCCACATCCCCTTGGTCTGATGGTTCTGATCTGGCTTAGGTTGAATGACCTTGTTATTGCTGCTCTCCTGATCACCCTTAAATGACCCACTCTGGCCACAATGGTGCACTGGAGTGATGTGACATCCCAGAAGATAAGAATGTGATGAAACCCTGTTGTACCAAATAAATAACCCATGTTTTTTCCCTCCATGTCTTGATAAATGTATTTCATGGCTAGAAAGTCACTAATATGTTTACACATGACAATGGTGAAATGATATAGGGAAAAGATTGAATATATCCGTGCAGGAGGGTTCTAAGAGCTGAGCTTTACACTTGAAGCAACACAATTTGGTTGGTTGGTTGATTCTGGTAGGATCATTCTCTGTCAAATTGAGTTAACTGTCCAATTCTGTCCATGGAGATTGTGAGAGGCTGCTTAGGAAGCCAACGTACCTGAAGGAAGGTTTCGAGGGCCAGTGTGAGTTGGCATGGAGGTACCGCTAAAGAGGAGAGAGGAATGGAGCAACCAGGAAGCAGACCAGGGCATCAGAAGCTAAGAGAAAAGTGAGCCATAAGTTGAACTGATGGAACCCAGGCAGAATTACAGTGGAGGAGAGAGAGTGAGTGGTTGCTCATGAAAAAGGGTGAGGAAAAGGAATTAAGGGCAATATGTGGCAGAAGAGGCTGGTATTCTAGTATCTGAATCTAGGGATACTGGACATTCTCTAGGTCATTTCTGGGATGGGATCACAGGAGACTCTTCCTAGGTGTGCTGAGGGTGGGGACAGGGATTCCTCATATTGAAAAATCAGATCACACCATAGTATAGTGAGGATGATACTAATATATGTGACAATGCCGGGTAAGCTGTAAAGCAGTTCAATTGTTAGTGATTATTACTGTTTATTCTATGATAATAACAAACGTGTGTATTGTTTCCCCTTCCTGGGTCCCTGGAAAAATCTTTTCCTACCTACTGACCTCAGTCAAGTCCACCTCCATCCATTGGAGAGGTTCCAGCACTGCAGAACCTACCAGAAGAAGGGGTCCACCCTCCAGTGGTCTCCCAAGGGTCTCCTTTGCCCTTGCGCAAAATTGGAAGAGACTGGGATTAGTGACCTTTTCTATGTCAAGAAAGTATCCTTTTGAGCATTTCTTCCAGATGAGTGGGCTCTTCTCATTCTATATCTATATAACCAAAAGAGACCTTTGAAAACTCCTTCTAAAAGCAGAATGATTTCCTGGAACATGACTTGCTATCTTCCCTCATTAAAGACAGACACTGTTGCCAACCAGATAGCTACCGCCCTTGCTAAAAAGAAAATTGTAAAGTTCTGCACTCTGATATACATGCAAAATGCCAAGCATTATTATTAGTGATAATAAAATGAAGACATTCAGGCCCAGAGTAGTTGAGTGACTTGTCCAAGGTCACCCAGCTAGTACAAGGCAGAACTAGGTTTAAAGACCAGGCTGTGAACTCCAGACCCTATGGCATTTCTTTGCCTCTTAAGTGTCATGTTACCTTTGAGATGTTATCTTAATGACCCCCGAGTCATCACCCTGTTTCTGGAAGAAAGAGTATATCCTTTGTGAACCATGCTATTCAGTCTTAAAGAAAGCATTTTAAGTCTGAGGCATATTGTGAATAGTGTTTAACATTCCTGAACTTGAGGCCTGGCCATCTTGGCCTGCTCCCTTTGATGGTAAGTTAAACATCAAGGCTGTAATAATAGACTCTGCATGTCTTAATAGAGAATAAAAGCTGGGCATTTTGCACGTGCACAGGAAATTCCTTTAAAATAACCAAATATTGGGAGTTTATTTTTTATTCTTAAAATAAGAAATTGATTTATCTTCAAAAGTTACTCTCCAGAGTTCTTCTTATACAGAGTGTTTTTCAGCTGAATGTAATGTCAATGTCTGTTCAAGCAGCATGTGTAAGACACGAAACTCCATAGTCACCCAGGCAACATTCAAGCTACCATCTTCTTTCTGTTGGGTCATCCCAGGAGTCTCTTAACTGGTCTCTCTACCCTTGCTCATTCTTCTCCACCCCCATAATTTACTGATCTTTTGTTCACCCAGGACCCAGAATGAACCTTCTAAAATGAATGTCAAAACAGTTTACTCTTTCTCTACTCTGTTTTTTCCCCTATGTCTTCATTCAACAAATGTTTGCTGAGCCCTTACTTATGCCAGGTGCTGTTCTAGGTACTGAGGATATATCAGTGAGTCAAGCAAAGATTCTAGCCCTTGTGGAGTTAGCAGAGGAGGCAGAGAATAATAAAGATCACTAATAAAAATGAAAGGAGCAGAGACTAGGAAGAAAAATACAGCAAGGGAAAGGGATCATGCAAAGATTGGGGATAGGGTTGAGGGAGAGCCATTCACATTTTAAGATAGCATGGTCACGTTAGACCACATTGAGAAAGTCATTTGAGCTCAGAACCCTCAAATGGTTTCCCATCTCAGAGAAAAACTCAAAGGCCTTGCAATCACCTATCAGACCCTACAAGATCTAGACACCCCCACACCCCAACTTCCCTGACGTCATCCCCTATTACTATCCCTCTGGCTAAGTGGTCTTCAAAATTTGGTAGTATTCGATCATCTGGAGAACTTGTTAAACCAAAGATCACTAACACTAGAGAAATCCAAATAAAGTTTGCAGTTTAGTTATTACTGTGGCATAACTGTTAATCTCTTAGTTTTGAAAAATGTGCCATGACGGAGTAAGATGCTGACATCAGGGGAAGATGGGTGTAAGGAAAATCTTTGTACTGTCTTTACAACTCTTCTGTCAATCTGAAATTATTTCAATATAAAAAAGTTAACACACACACACATATACATGTACATACACATTGCTGGGCCTCACCCTGGAGTTCCCACACCTGCAAGTGTGGAATGGGGCCTGAGAATTGGCATTTCTAACTAGTCTCCAGGTGGAACTGATGCTGTTTGTCCTAGGACCCTGTTTAGAGAACCACAGCCCTGGGTAACTCTGCTCCAGCCAAGACATCCTTGGTCCTCCTGGAACAGCTCAGCAGGCTCCTACCTCAGAGCATCTGCACTTGCCTAAAATGCAATTCCCTTGAGACCAAAGTGTGCACAGCTCATTCCCTTAACACCTGCAGGTCTCTTCTCCACAGGGAAGTATGTTCACTTGGTTCAAAGTGCCCACACCATTACTCACAGTCTCCCGTGTCCATCTTTCCTGCTTTGTTTTTTTCTATTATAGCACTAGGAAGTGACAGACTCTGTACAGTCATGCACTGCATAGCTGTGATTTAGTCAATGAGGGACTGAATATACAATGGTGATCCCATAAGATTATGACGGAACTGAACAATACCTATCGCTTAGTGACTTCGTAGTCATCCTAATATAGTAGCAATACATCACTCACGTGTTTGTGGAAATGCTGGTATAAACAAATCTACTGTGCTGCCAGTTGTATAGAAGTCTAGCACATACAGTTAACGTGCATGAGAACACACTTGATCATGATAATACACGACTGTTACTGCTGTATATATTCATGATACTATACCTTTTATCGTTATTTTATAGTGTACTTCTACTGATAAAAAAAAAAAAGTTAATGGTAAAACAGCCTCAGGCTGGTCCTTCAGGGAATTTTCTAGAAGAAAGCATTGTTTTCATAGGAGATGATAGCTCATGCATATTACTGCCCCTGAAGACCTTCCAGTGGGACAAGATGTGGAGGTGGAAGACAGTGATATGGATGCTTTTGACCCTTTGTAGACCCTTTGTGTTTGTGTCTTAGTTTTTAACAAAGTAGTTTAAAAAGTAAAAGAATTAAATGAAAAAAAGTAAAAATAGAAGCAAGCTTATAGAATAAGGATATAAAGAAAATAGTTTTGTGCAACTGTGCAATGTGTCTGTGTTTTAAGCTTGATATTATTACAAAACAATAAAAATAATTAATGAAAAGTATATAGAGTAAAAATATTACAATAGGGTAAGGTTAATTTATTATTGAATCAAGAAAAAACTTTAAATAAATGTAGTGTATCCTAAGAGTACAGTGTTTATAAAGACCATAGTGGTGTACAGTAATGTCCTAGGCCTTCACATTCACTTACCACTTACTCACTGACTCACACGGAGCAACTTCCAGTACCGAAAAGCTCTATTTATGGGAAGGGTCCTATAGAGGTGTACCATTTTTCTATCTTGATACTGTGTATTTTTATTGTTTTCTATGTTTAGATACACAAATACTTATCATTGTGTTATGATTGACAGTATCCAGTACATTAACATGCTATGCAGGTGTGTAGCCTATAGGAGCAATAGGCTATATCATCTAGGTTTGTGTGAGTAAGCACACTGTGTGATGTTCACACAAGGACGAAATCACCTAAGGACATATTTCTCAGAACGTACCCCTGTCGTTAAGCAATGCGTGACTGTATTTACTGTTTATGTATATTTCTGTCCACCAACTCCTGTCCCAGAAATGTAAATTCCATGAGAGTAGCTTCTCTGTCTCATTCTTTGCCATGTCCCTGGCACTTAGAAAGGCGTCTAATCAGTGTATGCTCAAAGACTATACGTTTACTGAAGGAAAGAATGAATAGAGTAAAACTGTCCGTGAGGAGTGGTGGAGCGGAGTGGTTAAGACGTGGATGAAGCTGGAAACCATCATTCTCAGCAAACTAACACAGGAACAGAAAACCAAACACCGCATGTTCTCACTCATAAGTGGGAGCTGAACAGTGAGAACACATGGACACAGGGAGGGGAACATCACACACCGGGGCCTATCAGGAGTGGGGACTGGGGAGGGATAGCATTAGAATAAATACCTAATGTAGATGACGGGTTGATGCGGGCAGCAAACCACCATGGCACGTGTATACCTATGTAACAAACCTGCACATTCTGCACATGTATCCCAGAACTTAAAGTATTAAATAAAATAATAATAATAAGCTCAGCTTCAAGAGTCAGAATGATTTGGGCTCAAATACTTACTGAGCCACATCCTTCTTGTTTATTTAGCCTTGGAAAAATTAACTTTCCTCAACTACAACTGGGGGGTTCCAGTTGCACTATCTCATAAAGAAATGTGAAAATTCAATGCAATAATGCAGATAAATTATCACAGGGCTGGGCACAGAGTAATATCTCAATAAATGTCAATTCATACTATTTTTGCTCTACAAATTTGACCCCTGTGATAATTCAAACAGGACCTTGGTTAAACTTCAACTTTGTGTAGAAAACCATTTCTTTGGGGTTGGTAAAAAGTGAATAATGCTATGGAGAATATTTAAGCTACTAACAGAAGAAACTATTTTTAAATACTCCCAAGCACTTCCAAAGTGTCTGGTTGATGTTCCAATTATCTCTACTTTTGTTGAAAATCATTCTATGTAACCGTGAAAGTAAAACCTCTAAGGATTGTTCCAAACTATAGTTGGAAATGCTTTAAATAAACTTTGTTAACCTAACTTATCTTAAAATTACAAAAATAGGTTTCTTTCCTTAAAAATATATATGTTTATAAATACATATTTAATTACAAATATATTGTATCTCTATATTATATTAATAGAAAATGTAATGTATTCCTATATTATATGTTAATACCTAATATGAAGATTGATTTTAATTTATTTATATGTTTAGCTTTAATAAATATTTACACATATATTTCTTTATTTATAACTATTTATATTGATTTATAAATGAGCATGTTCCCTGATTTAGAAATCCAGATAGAGCTAATTCACGCAGTTCTGATTAACACAGCTTTTGTGTAGCTCCACACCATGTGAAGGCAGCTCCTTGCTTAAGAACTCAAATGCTGGCCCACAGTATTTACCAGATGTGGAAGGTGATCCATATTTGTTGTGAGGCAGATGTACCAAGTTGAAATCTTTTTTTTTTTTTCACTTTTTCCCCATTATGCTCCTCTCAACATTCACATCCTGGCCACCAACTCTTAATGAAAGCTTCATCCGTGGGTGGCATCTTGGCCAGCACCCTTAGAACTGGGTTTGCAATTGACATCATAACAGTCGATGAAAAGACTCAGAGATAAAAGCACTTAGAAAAGAAAAGTTAACTTGCAACAAGTGCAGAGGAGTCAGACTTCAATAAGACTGGCTTGCCACACAAAAAACACAAAAGGTTTTTAAAGAACAAAACCACAAGCTCACCGAGGCTACCAAGGGCATGTGAGTCTGTTCATGGTAAGGAAAAAAACAGCATTTTGACATGATTATTGTAAGAGAAAGGTTGTGAAATACTTCAGTTATGGGCATTGCAAAAATCAGGAACAGAATTGTCTTTGCTAGGGGTCCATGCTTACGAGAAATGCAAATTTCATTTATTTTGGGGACCAGAGACAGATAGAGCACCTATTATTTTTATTAATTTCAGGGTTCAAAATTTGCCTGTATGTTTTTTTCCCTTGATTACAGTATGTGTCATGCATGTTTACTAATCATGATGACAGGCCACAGTGTCAGTTTTGCTTTACAAAATGTCCTTGGTCACCAAGTTCAGCTTTTGCTCAAGGTCCAGCCCTTGTTGCTTCTGTTCTTAATGGGTTTTCTGTTTTCCACAATTGCCCACTCATTACATTAACAGTAGCTGACATTCACTGAGTGCTAGGGACAGAGGTAGGTGCATTATACATAATAGCTAATATTTATTGAACTTTATTCCAGGATTTCCTGTTCTAAACAGTCTTCATATTATCTCATTCAATCTTACGATAACCTAAAAGGTAGATGCTATTATAATCCCCATTTGCATAGGAAGAAACTGAGGCACAAAAAGTAAGCAACTTGCTTGATATCACACAGGAGATAAGCAGAGGAGCTGGGATTTGAACCTGACTCCAGAGTCCCAACCATGCTATGCTGTGCTGTTCCATCTGCATTTGCATATTTTCTTCCTTTTCTAAAATAGTTTTTATTTTGTATTTTGGTGGGTACATAGTAGGTATATACATTTATGGGAAATGCAATGCATGACAATCACATCAGGGTAAAAGGGGTATCTGTCATCTCAAGCATTTATCCTTTGTGTTACAAACAATCTAATCATAATCTTATTTATTTTAAAATGTACAATTAAATTATTATTGATTATAGTCACCCTGTTGTGCTATCAAACACTATATCTTTTTTCTTTCTAATTATATTTTTGTACCCGTTAACCATCCCCACTTCCTGCCTAACCCCCCACTACCCTTCCCAGACTCTGGTAACCATCCTTCTCGCTTATCTCCATGATTTCAATTGTTTTAATTTTTAACTCCTATAAATAAGTGACAACAGGCAAAGTTTGTCTTTCTGTGCTTGGCTTGTTTGACTTAACATGATGACCTCCAGTTCCATCCATGTTGTTGCAAATGACAAAAATCTCATTCTTTTTTATGGCTGCATAGTACTCCATCGTGTATATGTGCCACATTTGCTTCATTCATTCGTCTGTTGATGGACACTTAGGTTTAGGTTGCTTCCAAATTTTGGCTTTTGTGAATAGCGCTGTAATATACATGGTAGTCCATATATCTCTTCAATATACTGATTTTCTTTCTTTTGAGTATATACCTAGCAGTGGGATTGTTGGATCATATGGTAGCTCTACTTCTAGTATTTTGATGAACCTCCAAACTGTTCTCTGTAGTGGTTGTAGTAATTTACATTCCCACCAACAGTGTCTGAGGGTTTCCTTTCCTCAATGTTTTTGCCAGCGTTTTAACTGCCTCTTTTAGATACAAGCCATTTTAACTGGGGTGAGATGATATCACATTGTAGTTTTGATTTTAATTTCTCCTATGATCAATGATGTTGAGTACCTTTTCATATCCCTCTTTGCCATTTGGATGTCTTCTTTTGAAAAATGTCTACTCAGATCTTTTGGCTCATGTTTCAATCAGATTATTATATTTTTTCCTATAGAGCTGTTTGAGCTTCTTATATATTCTGGTTGTTAATCCCTTGTCAGATGGATGGTTTGGAAATATTTTCTCCTATTCTGTGGGTTGTCTCTTCAATTTGTTAATTGTTTCCTTTACTATGCAGAAGCTTTTTAACTTGATGTGATCCCATTTGTCCATTTTGGCTTTGGTTACTGTGCTTGTGGGCTATGACTCAAGATATTTTTGCCCAGACCAATGTCCTAGATTGTTTTCCCAATTTTTTGTAGTAGTCTCATAGTTTGAGGTATTAGATGTAAGTCTTTAATCCATTTTGATTTGACTTTTGTATATGGGAATAGATAGGGTCTAACTTCATTCTTCTGCATATGGATATCCAGTTTTACCAGCACAATTTATTGAAAAGACTGTCTTTATGGACATTTATTTAAAATATGAGCATTTTAACAATATTGATTTTTCCAGTCCATGAACATGGAATCTCTTTCCAGTTTTTTGTTACCTCTTCAATTCCTTTCACCAGTGTTTTATAGGTTTTATTGTACAGATCTTTCACTTCTTTGGTTAATTCCTAGGTGTTTAATTTCATTTGTAGCTATTGTAAATGGGATTATTTTCTTGATTTCTTTTTCAGATTGTTTGCTGTTGGCATATAGAAATGCTACTAGTTTTTGTATGTTGATTTTGTATCCTGCAACTTTACTGAATTTGCTTATCAGATCTAATAGTTTTTGGGTGGAGTCATTAGGTTTTTCCAAATATAAGATCATATCATCTGCAAACAAGGTTAATTTGATTTCTTTCTTTATAATTTAGATTTAGATACCTTTTCTTTTAAATCTTGTCCAGTTGCTCTAGCTAGGACCTCCAGTACTATATTGGATATCAGTAGTGAACGTGGCATCTTTGTCCTGTTCCAGATGTTAGAAAAGAGGCTTTCCATTTTTCCCCATGCAGTATGGGTCTGTGGGTCCGTCATACGTGGCTTTTATTATGTTGAGGTATGTTCCTTCTATACACAGTTTTTTTGAGGGTTTTAATGATGAAGGAATGTTGAATTTTATCAAATGCTTTTTCAGCATCAAATGGAATTATCATATTATCCTTCATTCTGTTGATATGATGTATCACACTGATTTTCACATGTTGAACCATCCTTGCATCCCTAGGACAAATCACACTTGGTCATGATGAATGACATTTTTAATTTGTTGTTTAATTTGTTTTGCTAAGATTTTCTTGAGGATTTATGCATTAACATTCATCAGAGATGTTGGCCTGTAGTTTTCTTTTTTTGATGTGTCTTTGTCTGATTTTGGTGTCAGGGTAATACTGGCCTTGTAGAATGAGTTTGGAAGTACTTCCTCCTCTATTTTTTGAAATACTTTGAGTAGGGTTGGTATTAGTTCTTCTTTAAATGTTTGGTAAGATTAAGCAGTGTAGCCATCAAGTCCTGGACTTTTCTTTGCTGCAAGACATTTTATTACAGCTTCCAACTTATTACTTTTTACTGGTCTGTTCTTTGGAATTTCTTCATAGTTCAATCTTGGTAGATTGCATGTATCTTGAAATTTATCCATTTCTTCTAGGTTTTCCAATTTATTGGCATATAGTTGCTCATAGAGACCTTTAATGATACTTTGAATTTCTGTGGTATTGGTCATAATGTCTCCTTTTTCAGCTCCTATTTTACTTATTTGGGTCTTCTCTCCTTTTTGTAGTTAGTCTGGCTAAAGGTTTGTTAATTTTGTGTATCTTTCCAAAAAACCAACTTTTCGTTTCAGTGATCTTTTGTCCTGTTTTCTTTGATTCCATTTATTTTGGCTCTAATCTTTATTATTAATTTTCTTCTACTAATTTTGGGTTTGGTTTGTGCCTGCTTTTCTAAGTCTTTAAGATGCATTATTAGCTTGTTTATTTGAAATTTTTCTCCTTTTTTGATGTAGGTGCTTGCAGCTTAAACTTCCTTGTTAGGACTGCTTTTGCTTTATCCCATAAATTTTTATATATTATGTTTCCATTGTTATTTATTTCAAGCCATTTTTAAATTTCTTTCTTAATTTCTTCATTAACCCACTGGTCATTCAAGAGCATACCATTTAATTTTTTTTTTTTTTTTTTTTGAGACGGAGTCTCGCTCTGTCACCCAAGCTGACCATTTAATTTCTATGTGTTTGTATAGTTGCCAAAATTCTTGTTATTGATTTCTAGTTCTATTCCATTGTGGTCTCAGAAGATATTTAATATTATTTTAATTTTTGAATGTTTTATGTTTTAAGACTTGTGTTGTGCCCTAACACACAGTCTGTCCTTGAGAATGATCCATGTGCTGAGGAGAAGAATGTATATTCTGCAGCTGTTGGGTGAAATGTTCTGTAAATATCTGTTAGATCCATTTGGTGTATAGTACAGACTAAACCCAATGTTCCTTTGTTGATTTTCTGTCTGGATGCTCTGTTCAGTGCTGAAAGTGGTGTAGTAAAGTCTCCAACTAATATTGTATTGGGGCACTATCTCTTTCTTTAACTCTAATACTATTTGCTTTATATATCTAAGTGCTCCAGTTTGGGGTATACATATTTACAATTGTTATATCCTCTTGCTGAATTGGGCCTTTTATCATTAGATAATGACCTTCTCTGTCTCTTTTTATGTTTTTTTTTCTTGAAATCTATTTTGTCTGATATCAGTACAGCTATTCCTGTTCTTCGTGGTTTCCATTTGCATGGAATATCTTTTCCATCCCTTTATTTTCAGTCTGTTTGTGTCTTTATAGTTGAAGTGTGTTTCTTGTAGGCAACAGATCACCAGGTCTATTTTTTTAAAATCTAGTCAACCACTCTATGTCTTTTGATTGGAGAGTTTGGTCCATTTACATTCAATGTTATTGTTAAGGATTTCCTCCTGCCATTTTGTTACTTTTTTTCTGGTTGTTTGTAATTTTCTTTTTTCTTTACTTCCTACTTGTCTTTCCTTTATTTAAGGTGACTTTCACTGGTGATATGTTTTAATTCCTGCTTTTTATTTCTTGTGTATTCATTGTGTGTTTTTGTTTTTATTTGAGGTTACCATGAGGCTTCTAGTTGCATAGTTTCTTAAATCCTCACAACCCTGTGAGATGGGCATTATTACCTCCATGTTATAAATGAAGTAAGTGCAGAGTTTAACTGACTTACCAAAATGACATAGAAAATGGCAGAGTGGGGATTTAAATGGGAAACATTTTGTCCCTAAGATTTTCCAGTGCACTGTTACAATGTCTGTAAGATATCATGGTTCTTGTTGGCCACCATGTGGTCTTTGGACAGCCCACATGACTTGGCCCTCTGGTGTATGACTTCCCTGGTTTCTCACTCTCTGCTGCTCAGACTCTTGAGATGTGTGGATTCCTGAGCAAGTTGGGATTAAGGATGAAGGGGTTCTTGTTTGTTAAAAGAAATAATTATTTTCCGATTATAAGTTACATATTCAAATTCAGCTCAGTCTTCACCAAGAGACCTCAGTGTACACAGTCCTGTGTTATAGGTCTGCTTTGGGGCCAGAGAGAGAGAACAGAGTTTGTCTAAGATACACCTTCCTTCTTTGAATAACTTATAATCTGATTGGGCAAACAAAAATGACACTGAGACACAGATGTGCACTGAGCTTTCTTTGTGTTACTGATGGAATGCTATAAGGGTTCAAAAAGAGACTGGAGCTCTTGGACAAGCCTCTTGGGGGATGAGGACCTTAATGACATGTGGAATCTGGAGGTGAGCAGGAATATTCACCAGGCATGGACAAAGAGGTAGAAGAAGGAGCTGGTGAGAAAATGTATTCAGGGAAGAGGGAGAGGAAGAGGGAAACTGACATTTACTGATATCCTTTATATGTGCCAGATGCTAAGCAAGGCACTACTCCAATGACTCCTCAAATTAGCTATGCAAGATCAGTGGGATTACTTCCATTTTACAGATGAAAAAAATCTGAGGCTCAGAAAGGTTAAGTAATTTGTCCTTGGTCACTCAGTTCTTAAGTGATAGAGTGGGGTTCAAACTCAGTCTTGATTGGTAACAAAATTCATGTTATTCTAATGCTGCTAGGATTTTATAGAATTTCCAACCTCCCCAGAAGAAAAGAGCTACACAGGCAACTTGACTCCTTTCTGAACTTATGGCAAAAGAACATTTGTTTGCTTCTGATGAGGCACAAACCTTGGTCCTGGCTTCTTGCTGATTGGTAAAGGGATACTTGCTGTGCTGGGGCCTCCCGCATGACAGGTCACAAGTCTGGGCCCTATGGGTTGAACATGGTGGACAGGGCCATGCCATGGTTTGTCCAGCTGGGCTCAATCCAACACAAAGGCAAATTCTGGAAGCTGAAGCCTGAGCCTGAGGATCTAGGTAAGGAGGTCATGTCAAGTTGGTGCTGTCTGGAGAATACAGACAACCCCGTAGAAGCCTGTGGTGGACAGGTCGGTTTGGTTTCACCAGCTGTGTGCCAGATAGGCCTTGTGCTAGGGGCCAGAGATACCAAAGTGAATCAAACACAAACCCGGTCCTCACTGGGCTCGCAATTTTTCTGCACAGATGGGCAAAGAGATAATTTAAATATAACTTTATAAGTGCCATGATTCATTCAGCTATATTCAGCCTCCATATATTTGACTGTCTTCTGGGAAGGCTTTTGGAAGAACTGATCACCCAGCACCTGCTTCAGTGTGGACTCTGGGACCTGGGTGTGTCTACATGATCTATGATGCCATGACACTGCAGGTTATAGCATGCCTAATGAGTGGAATGGTCAATCACATGATCAAAGCATGACACTTAGATGCATTGTTCATTTCTGAATATGCATTTACAAATAAAGGACAGAAAGTTATAACAGATATAACTTGGAATGAAGATTCTTCTTACATGCTGCTTTGTATATTGAGGTTCTGTCAGTCTCTGCTGGAGCAAAATGTATACAGGCATACTTTGGAAGTATTGCAGGTTCAGTTTCAGACCACCAAAATAGAACAGGTGGCACAAATTTTTTGGTTTCCCAGTGCATGTAAAAGTTATGTTTATATCATACTATAGTATATCAAGTGTGCAATAGCATTAGATTGGAAAAACCAATGTACATACCTTAATTTAAAATACTTTATTGCTGAAAATGCTAACAATCACCTGAACCTTCAGTGAGTCACAATCTTTTGGTTGGTGGAGGGTCTTGCCTCAGTGTTGATGGCTGCTGATTGATCAGGTGGGTGGCTGCTGAAGGTTGGGGTGACTGTGGCTATTTCTTAAAATAAGACAACAATGAAATTTGCCTCATTGTGACTCTTTCTTTCATGAAAGATTTCTCTGTAGCATATGATGCTATGTGTTAGCATTTTACCCTTAGTACAACTTCTTTCAAAATTGGAATCACTCCTCCCAAACCCTGCTCATGCTTTATTAACTAAGTTTATGTAATGTTCTAAATCTTTTGTCATTTCAACAATGTTTACAGCATTTTCACTAGAAGTAGATTCCATCTCAAGGAACCACTTTCTTTTCTCAACTACAAAAGGCCTCATCCATTCAAGTTTTATCATGAGAAGCAGCAATTCAGTCACTTATTCAGGTTCTATTTTTAATTCTAGTTCTTTTGTTGTTTTAACCACATCTGCAGCTGCTTCCTCCGCTGAAGTCTTGAACCCCTCAAAGTCATCCATGAAGGTTGGAATCCAGATTATTGTTAATGTTAATATTTTGACCTCTCCACATGAATCGTGAATATTCTTAATGGCATCTAGCATGGTGAATCTTTCCCAGAAAGTTTTCGATTTGCTTTGCCTGGATCCATCAGAGGAAGCACTGTCTATGGCAGATATAGCCTTACAAAATGTATATCTTGAATAATAAGACTTGAAAGTCAAAATCACTCCGTGATCCATGAGCTGCAGAAAGGATGCTGTGTTAGCAGGCATGAAAACAACATTAATCTGCATGTACATCTCCATTAAAGCTCTTGGGTGACAAGGTACGTTGCCAAGAAACAGTAATATTTTGAAAGGAACCTTTTATTGTGAGCAGTAGATCTCCACAGTGGGCTTTAAATATTCAGTAAAACAGATGTGCTGTCATCCAGGCTTTGTAGTTTCATTTATAGAACACGGGTAAAGTAGATTAAGTTGAATTCTTAAGGGCTCTAGGGTTTTCAGAATGATCAGTGAGCATGGGCTTCAACTTAAAATTACCAGCTGCATTAGTCCTTACATGACAAGAGAGTCAGCCTGTCCTTTGAAGCTTTGAAGCTAGGCATTGAATTCTCTCTAGCTATAAAAGTCCTAGATGGCATCTTCTTCCATCAGAAAGCTGTTTCTTCTATCTTGAAAATCTGTTGTCTAGTGTAGTCACCTTCATCAGTTATCCTAGCCAGATTTTCTGGATAACTTGATGCAGCTTCTATATTCGTACTTTCTGCTTCACCTTTCACCGGCTTCTTTCCTTAAACCTCATGGACCAACCTCTGCTAGCCTCCAACTCTTCTTCTGCAATGTTCTCACCTCCTTCAATCTTGACAGAATTGAAGAGAGTTAGGGCCTTTCTCTGGATCAGGCTTCGGCTTAAGGAAATGTTGTGGCTCGTTTGATCTATCTAGAACATTTCACTGAAACTTTCTGCATATCAGCAAGAAGCCTGTTTTGTTGTCTTACTATTCATGTGTTCACTGGAATAGCACTTTTAATTTCCTTCAAGAACTTTCCCTTTGCATTCACAGTCTTGCTAACTGTTTAGTGCAAGAGGCATAGCTTTCAGCCTATCTTGGCTTTTGATGTGCCTTCTTTACTAAGCTTAATCATTTCAATTTAAAGTGAAAGCTGTGTAACCCTTCCTTTCACTTGAACACTTACAGGCCATTGTAGTGTTATTAGTAGTTCTCATTTCAATATTATTGTGTCTCAGGGAATGAAGAGGCCCCAGGAGAGGAGAAAGACAGGAGAGCAACAGTCGATGGAGCAGTCAGAGCACACAACATGTATCATTTAAGTTTGCCATCTTCTAGGGACACAGTTCACGGCTCCTGAAAACAATTACAGTAGTAACATCAATGATCACGGCTCACTGACCACCATAACAGATGTAATAGTGAAAAAGTTTGCAGTATTTCAAGAATTTCCAAAATGTGGCATAGAGACACAAAGTGAGTCCATTCTGTTGGAAAAAGGATACCTTTAGACTTGCTTGATGCAGGGTTGCTACAAACTTTCATTTGGTGAAAAACACAGTATCTACGAAACAAAATAAAATGAAGCATATTAAAACAAGGTATGTCTGCAATTGTTATGGCAAAATGCTATAACTACTGATAACAATAACAAATTATTAATTTCAAATACAAAATAATTCCCATACCTTTCAAACAGTTAATAAATGGAGAGATAGTATGATGCTAATATAGATATTTTAAAAGGCTAGCTAGATAACTTTAAAACCTAATAGCCTCTTTGAGCCAACAAATCTTTAAAAAGTTTGAATAATAATACATGACAGGATAATAGAGAATAGTTCTGATTAGAATGCCCATGCTTGTAGAATTATTTGTCACACTTCTTAAGTAACCTTAAAGAACTTAACGATATTTACTTTCCATTTTGGTCAGGAGTCTTTGGAGAAATATTTTATTTGGAAGGCACCACCTCTTGTGAGGATGAATTTAAAAAATTAAAATGCCAAGTTTCCCCCCTCAAAGGGGAAAAGCCTCCCAAATCACGTGAAGTACCATCTATGCTAAGTCCTAACGTAAAAGAGATACATAATAAGAAGAAAATAACTGCGTGTAGGAGAACGGTATGATACTCAAACTGTATTTTATTCTAGTGGATCAAACTAAGAAACAGACTTCACAGACACCCATTTCAGCCCTGGGGCACCAGAGGCCTCACTCTGCTTAGTGCCTTTCAGAGAGGAAGAACAACCCCAGAGGTGGTGGCAGCATCCATGCCAGTGGTCACTATGGCACCGCTGGCCAGAAAGTGCCCTGCTCCTCCATTCCTAAGTGCAAGTGCCTCAAATAGTCACCATAATGACTGCTGCAGTGGATGGCACTGGAAAATCACTGGGGCAGCACTCTGACATCAAAGATTTGAAATTCAACTATTCATTTTATTTTCTTTCTTTTCTTTTTCTTTAAAGAGACAGGGTCTCATTCTGTCACCCAAGCTGGAGTGCAGTGGCGTGATCCCAGCTCATTGAAACCTCAAACTCCTTGAAGTGGACTAAAGCGATTCTCTTGCCCTAGCCTCCTGAGTAGTAGGAACTATGAGCAAGCGCCCCCGTGCCTGGCTAATTTTAACATTTTTTTTTTTTTTTGTAGGGATAGGATCTCATTGCCCAGGCTCTGGCTAGTTTTTAATTTTTTTTATTTTTTTAATTTTTTTTGTAGAAATGGGAGTCTCACTGTATTGCTCAGGCTGGTCTTGAACTCCTGAGCTTAAACAATTTTCCTGCCTCAACCTTCCAAAGTATTGAGATTACAAGTATAAGCCACCATGCCCAGCCTATTAATATTTTTAATAATACAACTGTAATAATAAGTCAATCATTGATAGAATTTGAGATCCTTCAGGCCTCACCCACGTTGTTCCAAAACTGCTATGGTCACTAGCTCTGCATGGCCCCAGTGAGCTTCACGTAGGTGCCGACATCAGCGCCTGGCTTCAGGCACATGCATGAGCCTCTCACGTCCACCTGGGCTTCCCTGTTGGCTCCAAGGGACCTCACCACATGCCCTGCTTGAGCAGCCTGTGGTCCAGGGGAGTTAGTACCCGCGGTGGGGGCAGCAACCAACTGATGATGGGAGCTGGTGAATAAGTTCTTCCCCTTTCCACTGACCATACATAGCCCTGAGACACCGTTCACGTATTTCTCAGGGACTAGTCCCGCAGGATCCAACAGTCAGCACACATGGCTGTGACCACTTCGGTAACGCATCCTCCTCTTGGCTCTCCCTCTGTGGTGGATTTAAAAATATATCCACAAGTTCTTTGATATTCATCCACTCAACAGATGGAGTCCCACTTTTCTCCCCTTGAGTGTGGGCTGTATTTATTGCCTCCCTTGTAGAGAATAGATTTTGGCAGAAGGGATGAGATGTCACATCCAAGGTTAGGTTATGAAACCACTCTGGCTTCCTTGTTGGGGTCTCTCTCTCTCTCTCTGTTAAGGGGTGAATTGTGTCCCCTCAAAATTCACATGTTGAAGCCCTAGTCCCTGTGCCTCAGAATGGGACTGTATTTGGAGATAAGGTCATGATCAAGGTGATTAAGCTAAAATGAGGCCACAAGGAAGGTCTCTAATCCAGTATGACTGTTGTATTTGTCAGAAGAGGATATCTGAACACCCAGAGAGACAGCAGGGACACCCATGCACAGAGGAAAGGCCATGTGAGGACGCGGTGAGAAGGCAGCTGTCTGCAAGCCAAGGAGAGAGGTCTCAAGAGAAACTGGCCTGGCAGCCACCTTGCTCTCAGACTTGTAGCCTCCAGAATGGTGAGAAAACAAACTTCTGTTGTTTAAGCCACACAGTCTGTAGTACTTTGTTATGGCAGCCCAAGCACACTAATATACACTCTCTCAAATTCCTCTTTCTCATCACTTGCTCTGGGGGAGGCCAGCCACTGTGTCATGTGAGACCCATGTGGCAGGGGACAGAAGCCTCCTGACAGCAGTCCCATGAGGGGCTTGGAAATGTGGGAGCTTCAGCCCACAGCCTGACTCTTCACGAGAGATCCTGAAGCAGAGCCCCCCAGCCCAGCCTCCCAGGTTCCTGCCCCTCAAAACCTTGTGGGATGATAAATGCTTGTTGTTTTAAGCCACTGAGTTTGGGGGTAATTTGTTACACAGCAATAGAAAGCTAATGCCCCCTCCTTCCTTACCTCCTTGCGCTTGTCTTCACCCCTGTACCCAGGGATGGTCCCTATGGAGTGATATAATTCTCATAAATCCTCTGACTCAGGCCCTACTTTCTGGGGGAAACAGACTAGGATCATCCCAGATTTCCTCTGTGAGGTTCACGGTCTGCTCTGACCTTGGCTTTGGTTGATTCTTGCCTTTTAACATTTACCTATTCAGGATTGGGTCAGAATGTGTATTCAGTACAACTCGAAGTCATGTCACGGAATCAAAATTTATTAATCAAACCCCTACTGTGCACGGAGACTGTGCTAGTCCTGAAATATAAGATGGTTAGGAAAAGCAGATATGCTCCTTTCCCCAGGATGCACCCAGGAGTTGGGGGACACCTGTAATCAAATATGTATGACTTCATGAGAAGCCTCCTGAGATTCCAGCCCTCTTCTAAGCCCATGGGGTGTGCACTTGGCAGAGCCTACCTAGAGGCTTTGGGACCCCCTCCTTTCTAGCCTCTCTTTCTAGCCTCCTTTTCATGAAAAGGGAGTGTCATTTATGATACTCAAGAGCTCAGCCCCTGAATGTGTAGTTCTAGTTTCCTATGTCTTCCATTTCCTCCTTTCCACAGGTGCTTTTTGAGAACTGCTATTTGAGAGACCAGGTGGAACAGTGGTTATAGGCAGGGATTCAGGGGTAAGACTGACCAGGCTTCAATCATGGCCCTTCCTCACTAGCTGCAGGACTTAGGAAAGGTAAGATGCCCCAGATCCCTGATTTCCCCATCTGTGATGTCTTGTTAGCATCAATGCTTATCATAGATTTACGGTGCTCTGGATAGAGCCTGGCATATAATAACTATTAGCTATTAGAATGTGCTTGGCACAAAGGAGGGAGTCAAACAAGAAGTAATCTGTACCTCCAAGAAGCTATGAACATGGGGGCACTCACATCAACACATCTAGCTGTTTTGGAGGCCTTGAACAGAGTGCCTAGTGCCCAGCACAGGGTCTGGCTGGAGTGCAGCCAAAGCTTGTTGAAGAAACCCAGTTGTGCTAGTCTGAATCATGGCCCTCAAAGATGTCCACATTATAATCCTCAAAACCTGCAAACATGTTCCCTTACATGGTAAAAAAGGCTTTGCAAACGTGATAAAGTTAGGGATCCTGAGATGAGAGATCATTCTGTATTATCTATGTGAGTCTATTGCAATCACAAGGTCCCTAGAAGAGGAAGGTGGGAGGATCAGAGTCAGAGGAGGTGGGACAGGAAGCAGAGATTGGAGTGATGTGGCCATGAGCCACGGAATGCAGGTGGCCTCTAGAAGCTAAAAGAGGCGAGGAATAGATTCTCCCCTGGAGCTTCCAGAAGGAACCAGCTCTGCCAACACCTTGACTTTAGCCCTGTATGATTCATTTTTGACTTCTGGCATCCAGAAATGTTAACAGTAATTTTTGTCCTTCTCAGCCGCAAAGTACATGGGAATTTGTTATGGCAGCAAGAAGAAAAACAATATACCAGTCTCATACTCCCTGGGTAGTTGGTGATGAGAGAGTTGGTTCCCTTTACAAAGGAACTTTGTTCCTCTCTGGGGGGCCCAGCCAGCTTAAGAGGCTTAGGAAGGGAGAGAGCCAAGGCTCAGAGGTGAGGAGTCCTGTTTCCCCTGCGTCCCTAGCAAAGGGCCTCCAGAGGAGGAGGTGTGGGGTCTCACACTGCGGCCTCCCCGGGATTGGCCTGGAGAACAGGTGCTGGGATGCGCCAGTGCCCTGAGCAGGGCTGCCTGTTTCCAGGGAGCAGGAGAGCTGGGGCAGCTTACGGAGTGCGCCCCAGTCCGTGTGGGAGGTGGGTGCGAACAACGTGAGGGCGGCTGTATACCACGGCCGAGGTACCCAGGAATAGATCCTGTGCTGGACCCAGATTCTTTCTGGAGGAAGTGAGGTCCTCACACCCCACCCACAGTTAGAGCAGAACAGGTCTTTTACAGCCTGACAGAGAAGACGTCACTCCCCAGAGCTGGAAGACCTAGCTTTTGCTGCCGGCTCTTGCTCATTGCCCATGTGACCTTCAGCTAATCCCATAACCTCTCCAAGCCTCAGTTTTCTCAACTGTAAAATGAGACCAATAAAAGTAGTAGTAGCAGTAATAATCATCATAATAAAAAGTATCTAACACTCTCTGAGGGCCTAAACATGCTGGGACATTCTAGATACTATTTTATTCCAGATACTAAGCACACTCTAGATACTATTTTATTCCAGATACTAAGCACATTCTAGATACTATTTTATTCCAGATACTAAGCACACTCTAGATACTATTTTATTCCAGATACTAAGCACATTCTAGATACTATTTTATTGAGATTCCATCCCAGAACACTCCGCTGGGGTGGCTCCTAGTTTTGTCCCCTTTCTAAAGATAACAGGACTTATCCCAGGGAGTTGGATTGAGTTTTAATTCAATGAGTTAAAATTTATCAATCTTTTCCTGGTATATGGTAGTGTACACAGTAAATGACATATCTGTTATTATTGTTATTTTTCCCCCATGGAGAGCCAGGATCCCCCAGATTCTTCCATGTATTTTGTGATGAGTTTGAGCCCCTCTGAAGGCTGCTACAGATGCTCTGTGAGTCACGCAGATCATTTGGTTTACTTCTTAGTGCCCAGCTTAGCACTGGGCATGCAGTGGGAGCTGGGGCAGCAGGTCTGGGCTGCACTTCCAGCAGAGTGTATGTGGGCCCCAAAGCCCTTTCACAGATGTGGTTTGTTTTTTACCCCTTGGATTGGTCCATAAATCTCAAGGCCTCTTCTGAATGATAAAAGCAGTGATCAGATTAGTTTTTCCTCCTGCACCCTGCAAATGACTTTTTAGTATGTCTGTCCCAGGTGGCTTGGATGTCCAAAGCCCATTGGAGCCAGGCAGTTGATTCAGTGGTGAACATTGTCTCCCTGGGAGCCAAGCCCAGCCACCTCACAGGAGTGCATGTCTCTGAGCATTGCTTGGTTCCAGCAACATGAATCTCAATTTCTTTTGACTCAATAGCAGTAGAGCCCTCCCTTGGAAGTTACACTGGGTGAAGTATTGATTGGAGCAGATGTAATGGACTGATAAGCTTTCTGAGTGCTGAAGAATATTGGCTTCTTATAAGTGTCTCGGCATTTGTGGATCTC
Source organism: Colobus angolensis palliatus (assembly GCF_000951035.1). NCBI lineage: Eukaryota > Metazoa > Chordata > Mammalia > Primates > Cercopithecidae > Colobus > Colobus angolensis. The sequence goes on along the minus strand of NW_012110919.1, from coordinate 17,117,337 downwards.
CTCTCATTGGGTCCTAGATGAAGCCCCACTGGGGCTGTCCTCTGTAATCAGAAGGGCAGGCTGTGAGATTGGGTTACACTTCAAGCATCTGTCTCCCCAGGTTTCTGGGTGAAATCATTTTCAACCTGAATGCTTACTGGTTGACAAGCTACATACTGTCATCCCTGATGGATGGGATGGTGGGAGAAAAGCTACCACCTCATTAAGGGCACAGGTTAACTGAGGGTGATGGATTTTCCATAGCTCTGAGAAAGTCTACAAATCCTTTGTATAAACACTAGCTTGACAGTGAAAACACTTTTCCCTTCTTTTGTTGAGGGCAGCAGACAGAGTAAATATTGACAGATGGACAGGTGTGCTTTGCTAAGAGGCCCATGGCAGGTAAATGAAGCAGGGGAGGAATGCTTTGGTTGAGTCATTGTCAACAGAGGGAAAGCCATTCTCTTTGGGCTCCGTGTTTGGTATGATGGAGATTTTATGAGCCTGAAGAGGCAAGTTGGAACTTTGTAAGACAGTAAAGTCACATCTAGGGCTTGACTTTACCCACTTCCACCCCCCCAAGATTCTGATGCAGAGGGCCTGAGGTGGAGCCCAGGCATCCATCTGTATGTTTACAAAGCTTCCCAGTGGTTTCGGGGGATGTGGTCCAAGGTGGTGAGCCCTCTTAAGACAAAAATGTTTGTGTTTAGTGTGACCCTACTCCCCAGGCATTTCCCAAATATGTTGTCTGGTCCTGAGAGCTTGGGGACAGTGTAGATGATGCCAAGATACTACCTTAACCTAAAACTTTTAGAATGTTCAACTTGGACATTGCTGGGAAGAGAGCCTCATCAGGTACAAAGGTGGATGTCCCAGTTGGCTTTCAAAGACCCTCAAATTAAAATCCAAACCCTGATATGCCCCACCTGACCTGCCTAGCCCTCTATCAATCCCTCTGGCCTCTTTGCCCCTTGCTCCCTGCACTTTAGGCTCTTGTCCTGATGAGTTCCTTTCTCCTCTGGCCCCCTCCACACAGGCTGTTCCGCCAGCCTGGATGCTCTTGTCCCGCTTTCTGTAAGGCCATCTCTGAACCACCCCCGGAGTTCAGAAGGTGTTCCCCATTATTCTCCCTCCTCATACTCTGTTTTCTTATTTATGAAAGTGGCTGTTTTTTGCTTATTGATCATCTCCCACATCAGACTGTAAGTTCCATGAAAGCAGAGGCATTTTTTATTTCTACTACCATTGTGTCCTCTGAGCCCATTGGACTTCCCCGGCACATAGTATGTGTTCAATACAGGTTTATGTGATGGCTGAATGAATCCACACAGAGCTGAATGAACTCACCATCTGTATTAGTCTGTTTCACACTGCTGATAAAGACAAACCTGAGACTGGGTAATTTATAAAGAAAAAGAGGTTCCACGTAGCTGGGGAGGTCTCACAATCATAGCAGAAGGGGAAAAACACTTCTTACATGGCACAGGCAAGAGAGAATGAGAGAATCAAGCAAAAGGGATTTCCCTGTATAAAACCATCAGATCTCGTGAGACTTATTCACTACCAGGAGAACAGTATGGAGGAAACTGCCACCATGATTCAAGAATCCCCCACCGGGCCCCTCCCACAACATGTGGGAATTATGGGAGCTACAATTAAAGATGAGATTTGGGTAAAGACATAGCCAAACCATACCACTATCCATCCTCAAAGGGACCTAGAGACCACAGCCTGATGTTTCAAGAGTCCAAGCTATTTTTTCTAAGAAAGGAACAGTTAGTGTGAAATAATGAAGTCGCATTCTTGGCTTCCTTAGTAAATGGCCCTCACGGTCCTCTGGCATTGCTTTTTCCCGTTGAGTCATCTCTCTCCCATCTCATTCTAGGCTCCCGCCCACTTTCCCTCACTCATGCCATGCCCTTGTTTCTTTCTTTAGGGAAAATCACAAACCAATGAGAAAAAAACTTCTCTCAATGTTCTCACTCCTTTCTGCTTCCCATCTTCATTTATGCCCATATCTTTCCTACCTTATAGTCTCTCAGAGGCTGAGATGTCTTGTACTGAGGGTAGAACTAGGTCTGGGAAGGGGGCTGGAAGACACATGGGTCCTGGAAGAAGCTGGCAAGCAAAGGACAACCTCTAATATTTCCAACTGCCTTTGGCACCCTCCACCTTCTAAATTAGCCTTGGTGGGAAAGTAGGGGCCCCCTCCAGGCGGGGGCTACCATAAGCCATCTCTTGTCACCAAATCCTTCCTCTGTATATACCTTTCCACCAAGTCATATGATACAGATGAAATGAAGTTTGCCTTCAAGGTGTTTAGAGTCAAATTTAAGAATCAGGTTAAGTATCTCAACCTCGAAACACACACACACATACACACACACACACACACACACACACACACGACAAAAAAATAAAGATGGACAGAAAGGGAATCCATTGTATTGTTAGATCAAAAATTTAAAAATATAAACCTAATTGAATTCATGCTTTATGGAAATAGCTTTTAAGTGGTAAATCAGATTAGCACAGTAGCATAAGATGGCAGGAAAGACAAGAAGATAAGGACTTTGGTTTGTATCCTACTTTTATTATTTGCTAGACGTTGATAAGTCACTTAACCTTTGATCTGGAAACTAGGAATGATTTTTAATTTTTAAGGATTAAATAACATTATTGAAGTGAAAGTTTCTGGTACAAAGTAAGTACACAGAATAAAATTAGGTCACATTTATCGGGTGCTTACTATGTTCCAGAAACTTCAAGATGCTTTGCCTTTGTTAACTCATTTAATCCTCACAACAGCTCCATAGATGTTTCCCTGCTTTACAGACATGGAAGCTGAGGCACAGAGAGGTGGCAGAACATGCCAGCAAATGGGGACTCAGAATTTCTCTACAGAGGCTGGACCGTCACCAACTTTCCACAGTTCTCCTCTGTCTGTAAAAATTGCTTTCTGTATGAGTCTGTTCATCAGGGTTCTTCTGCACTGAAATGAGGGAAGAGATGAAAATAGTATCACTTTAAATTTTTCAGCATCAAACTGGAAGGTCAAAGCAGATGGGTATGTCCTGGGATGGAAAAAATAAGTTGAGCACCTCATGTTTTTCAAAATATTTCTTCATAAAAGAAGTAGAGACTGTTTGAATTATAAGGGCTGTCATTTGTCATGTAAGATAACATTCCCTCTCTGCCAATGCAAAAATCCCCTCTGTTGGAATTTGACCTATTATGGGAGCTTCTACTTGAGTGGGGCAGAATGCACTTGAGTTTCCTTATCCTTTTGACAGGTGACTGCTGCTAGTCCCTGGTGCCCTCTGTACCCGTGGGCTGCACCTACAAGGTGCCATTCTCATCAGCAAATGGCTAGAAGTTCAAACTTACATGAGTCAACATTTCCAAGGATTTATAGTTGTAGGTATTTCTATTCCTACTCTCTTCACTAGATATTTACTGCAAGTGCCTATGTCCAGGAATGACATTTCTATGTGGGCAACAGAGCTGACATCAGCTCAGTGTTTCCTGTTTCAGCCTGATGTTTCCATGTCTCAGTATTAATTGTGGCAGTATAGAGGGTTTTAACATCCAGATGACACCTCAGAGCAAGAATATCTGACCCCACCCTCCCACCCCCAAGCCCTGAAGTCACTGACACCTTTGACACCGTGCTTCATCTTTTGTAACTCTAAACTAAGTTCTTCTGACTCCAAAAGGTCAGTGTTTAATTATTTCATTCATTTCCCCATTCATCTATGAATCCATCCACCCATCCATCCATCATCCGTCATTCATCATTCATTCATCCATCCATTAATCCATCATCCATCTACTCATCATCCACTGTCCATCCATCTGCCCATCATTCATCTACCAATTCACTCATCCATCCATCCATCATTCATCTACCCTTCCATTCATTATCCATCATCCATCCATCCACCCAACCATCATCCATCCATCCATCCATCCATCTAACATCCATTCATCCATTTGTTATAACCACATATTGAGCACCAATTGTGAGTCAATCCAATTCTCAGTGCTGGGGAATTCACAGTGAATCAGGCACTTAGCTCAAGTCTACAAGGAGCCACCATGCCACTCCTACCATCTTTTAGGTTGTACTTGCTCAAACATCATCTCTAAGCTTCCTAAACTTCACTTACTTATCACTTGTACAAATTCACAACTTTCACCTATAACTTGTAGTGTCATTTGCTTAATATTTGTGTTTACGTAAATTATCCTATTTTTAAAATCAGTTTCTTTTAAAAGGAAGCTTTATATTACAGGTAACATTATACATTTGACATAAATTGTATGTTTTCATAAAGAATTAAAATAAGTGCATACAAAGTTCACCTGTGCACCTAAAACCATCTCAGGTACCACCAATGGTAATTACACAACAGTTTGAGAAACTGAACTATATCATGTTTGTCACACAAAGTCACTCTGAAATGATTATGAACCCCATTTCCAAATATAAATTCTCAAATGAGGTAATTCTTGTAAGGATACATTGTTGGCAAGAATTCAAATTTAAGACTGAAACTCAGATCTTCTGGCTGAAAGTCCAGAAGATCCCTTAGAAGATGGTAAAGTTCCAAGATCGCACCACTGCACGCCAGCCTGGGCGACAGAGCGAGACTCTGTCTCAAAAAAAAAAAAAAAAAGAAAGAAAGAAAAAAAGAAGATGGTAAAGTTAATTGCATCGGTTAGCACCAACATTTAAAAAATTGAACAGAATATAATAAAATGTAGTATATCACACTTAGTGTGGTTAAGTATGTTTTTATGAAGCGTAATCATGGTTTAAAATGTGTATCTTACTGTGAGGCTTATAGTCAAACACGTTTGAAAATCATTGCTTTACCCACCATGTTATTTGGAAACTGCGTGCCTTGTTGGCACTCTTGGCTGGAAAGCACTGCTGCACTGCAAAACTCCAGGGATTGTCATTCATATCATCATCAAATCTGCTCTACTACCTGCTTTTATAAAGAAAATTTTACTGGGACACAGCTGTGCCCATTTGTTTATGTACTGTATATGGCTGCTGTTATGTACAAATAGGGTTGCCATATTTAGCAAATAAAAATACATGGTGTCCTGTGTGTTATTCAACAGCCCTTATTACAATGGCAGAATTGAATAGTTGTGACAGAGACTTATGACTTGTAAAACCAGAAATATTTATTATTTGGTCCTTTGCAGAAAACATCTGCTTATTTCTTCCCTGTATGGATGGCACCCTCTGGAACTGTGCAATGCCCAGGCTATGTACATGCACATGGCAGCACTATAGTTGGCCAGTTGCCTCTTGGAAGCTGCTCTTCCTTCCAACTTCCTGTTCTTCCATTGCATTTCAGTGTTTGCTTCTCTTCAGGGCTCTGAACCCAGGTTGTGTGAACAAAGAGAGCTGAGCTTTCCCTCCGAGGAGCTGTCTTCCTAATGTCTCCCAGAACTGCCCTTTATCCCTGCTCCTGGCTGCCCTCATAGCCACTGCTACTCTTCCCAAGCCTCTGGCCCCTTAGGACATATGAATGGAGACATTTGGACCCTTTTTGTAATAAACTCTGAGTGACATTCTTAAACAGAGGAGTGGGGTTTGGGAATAATGTGAAAAACTGTGAAATTCTCCCAGTGTGAGGGGCCCAGCCCAGTTTTGGACAGTGAATCATGGCCTCGGCCAAGATGTTCTCATTAAAATCTCTGCTGACCTCCTTGGAGGAGTAAAAGCTATTGCCTGCAAAATAGGCAGCTTCTCAGCCTCCTCCTCCATAACCCTGCCTCACTCCCTGGTGGTCTTATTCCACATATCCTTTCCATCTCTGTCCATCTTCTTTTTGCCTTATCTCAACTATTGAGATGAAACTGGCTTGAGACCTGCCCATGTACAGTAACTAGAATGGTAAGATAGGTAAGATAGAAGTGATAGCTCAACTCCTTACTATAATTCCCTTGTCATTTCTTTTACTATATATTTTAAAATTCAGATCATGCCTAGAATGATGCATTTGACTCCCGGATCCCACGTCAAGGCAAGCACCAGGAGCAGAATGGTCTAGAAGAAAGCCAGCAGTATGGCCAAATGCTGGAAGGGTTTTGTTTTGTTTTGTTTTGTTTTGGCACATTTGAGTGGTTTGGGGTTTATAGAACGTTAATATTGGATGGAATCTCTAAAGAAAAACCATGGAAAATCATAGTGAAAAAGTAGCTGCAAGGTTCACAGAAAACTTGGATGTGATCATAGGTTGTCTTTCAATGTATCCATGGGATGAAACTAGTAAACGTTCTTTGCTTTCTGTTTCTAGCTTTTTCACTGTCATCGCTTTTGACAACACCATCAACATGGTATGGTCTACATAACTAACATTTATTGAGTGCTCACTGTGGACCAGCCACTGGGGTAAGCACTTTACTTACATTACCTTACTTAAAACATCACAACAACCCTATAGGGTAGATATCATCATCCTCATTTCATAGAATTGGAAACTAAGACGTTGGGAAGTTGAGCCACATAGCTAGTGATATCAGACTGGCCCTTAACCACAAATCTTTTGAAATTTATACTGAGAGTGTGTGAGTGTGTGTGTGTGTGTGTGTGTGTGTGTATGTGTGTGTCTACTGTGTGTGGCTTTCCTGTGCCTAGAAAATGTCTGGCACATCATAAGTGATGGATAAATATGTGTGAAATGAATGAGTGAATGGCACCAGAGTTGGTGCTCTTGGTCATTTTGCTGGTGGGTCTCAAACTTGGCTCATCATTGAAATTGCTTCCACAACTTTTCAGAATACAAATGCTACAGGCCCCTCTGGAGATTCTGAGGTGAGGCCCAGGAGTCTGATTTTTAAACCATTTCCCAGCAGATTCTGATGCAACCAGCTCAGCTTCAGGCCTGCAGACCAAAATTTGGCATCCACGGCCGCCATTCTATTCTCCCTCTTAAAAATTTGCAACTTTTTAATGCTTCTGCAGAACAAATAAAACCACAATTTATGCTTCACAATTCGTATAGCTCATCTCATGTCCTTCTCACAGACTTTTCACATTTCAGAATGTTACAAATTGCTTTCTTTTCTTGGATACCAGGATATAATATTGGATCTTGGGAGGCAATTGACTCTGATGAAGGCCCCAAAAGTTACACAGCTATTTCTTGTTCTCAGTCTGATTCTCTTTCTACTAAAGAAACCAGCCTCTCTTGTTTATTGTAAAGGAGAGAAGACTCAGGGGGCAATTTAAGCACCTTCGAATTTCAGTGACACTGAAGGAGGAGGGACAAGCTTGTTCTAGTTATCCCTGGGGTAAACCTAAGGCTGGGATGGTCTGTATGTCTTGTTTTGCCAAAAGAGAGTTCCAGGTTACCCCCATTTTCCAGATGCAATTATTAATAGTTCCCCTATTTAGTTTCAAGCATGAGCCTGTCTTTGGACAATAAATAATATGGTCATTCCATGTAAGACTAGAAAGAAAAGACCTACAAGGAAATAAGTTTCTGGTCTTTATAAGGAAAGAATTTCTAAGAGACATGAAAAAAAAAAAAAATGAAATCAGGCCGCCAAGTTAGGGAGTGAGTTTCCTGTTTCTGGTGCTGTTAAAACAGCTGGCACATGGCTGGCTATTTGTTGAAGATAATGGAAAAGAAGTCAAGCATCCGGTGAGCATTGGAGGTCCCTTCTGAATAAGTGTCCAAAATTCTCAGGGGACATCAGATGCTGTGGTGCCTGTTCTGTGCTAGGGGCATGTGTCACACCCACACCCACATGGAAAGATGCTGCAAACAGCAGAGCCTTCTCTTCTCCCTCTTGGCAGGCTATCTCATGGTCAACCAACACAAGATGTTTTCCCACTACTGTAGAATTGGAGAAGGCTCAAGGTATTTAGGATTTGGCTCTTAACATCACACCCAAGGTCCAATGGCCTCTGCTGAGTAGGCTGGGCAAATCTTCAGGATGTGAGTCTACTAGGATAGACTTCCTTTCCTGAGAGCCAGAGCCACATCTGCTTCTATCCGTCTTTGTGGAAAGTGCACTAAGTTTAGGCCACCCCTCTGCTCCCTACCCCTGGTATCCCCAGGTCACTGGGCATGTGTCCATTTGACCTTTGGTGGAGTCTGACCCCTGCTCACACTATCTCAGAGCTGTGCAAAGTGTTAGGGAGTTTTCCAACATTCTTCAGGGAAGTTATCACTTCCAGCCCTGCCCTTCTTCCTATTCCTACATAGCCAGAAACTAAGGCACTGGCTTGTGAATTTCTCTAAGATTACACGGCACATTGGCTTCAGAGTCAGGGATCCAAACTCAAGATATCCCAGGGGAAATTTGGCCGCAGTATCACACATATTCCCAAGTGGATCCAGAAGTGGGCAGAAACAAACTGAAAGTCTCTAGGCTGAAACGTTGTTTTATTCCTGTTGCAGGATTGAAGCTTCTAGTCTCCTTGACTACATCAAGTTAGGAAGGAATGTGAAACAGATAGTGTCTGAGTTCGGGTTTCGTTTACGGATGAGAGTTGCAATGATTATCTGAGTAAGTCTGTTAATCACATATGCTATCTGGAGATTGCTTTGCTGTTCTTACTCCTTGACAGAGTGAAATTTGATTGGTCGAAAAGATATTATATCAAATACTTTGAATTTTAGTATTAGATATGGTCTCGAAGTCACTGATGCTGACATTTCTCCTAGTGTAAGAAAGTCTTTTGCTATGTCCTTAACAGTGGCAAAATTATATTATTTTCTTATATTACAAATGGCTTTTTATATTTTTAATATTTTGTTACTTTCTATTTATAAAAGTATTGTATACTCATTGTAGAAAATTGGAAAGTGGGCCAGGTGTAGGGCTCATGCCTGTAATCCCAGCACTTTGGGAGGCCGAGGCAAATGGATCACTTGAGGTCAGGAGTTTGAGACCAGCCTGGCCAACATGGCAAAACACTATGTCTACTAAAAATACCAAAACACTAGTTAAGCATGGTGGCACATGCCTATAATCCCAGCTACTTGGGAAGCTGACATATGAGAATCATTTGAACCCAGAAGGTGGAGGTTGCAGTGAGCCAAGATCGCGCCTCTGCACTCCAGCCTAGGTGACAAAGATGGGAAAATATAAAACATTATCAAGAAGCAGAAAAAAAACACATATAATCCTACAATCTAGAGATAAGCATGGTTAATAGTTTTACAAATAAACTTTGTCTTTTCAATGTAGGTTGTGTTCTTGATAAATGAAGCTGATGATAATGTATATGCTACTTTTCTCCTGAACAATGGAATGGACTAAGAACTTTTAAATTCCATTTACCTCTTCTTAGTGTATATACTCCTGTCATTTTGAATTTTAATTGTCTCCAAAAATATGTTTTAAACCTCACTCCAAGATGTTATTATTTTTCCTTGTATATCTGTTGTAATGAATATGCATATGCTCTTAGATTTACTCATTTTTCTTTTTTTACCACTTTTGTGTCCCTTCGTTTTTCCTGCATCTTCAGTTTTCCTTATGGAATCATTTCCCTGTTTGAATAACATACTTCAGAATATTTTTAGTAGCATGTCTGTTGGTTCAAACTCCTTCAGTTTCAGTGTGCAAATGGCTGTATGGGTGATTTTTCAATGCAGAGAATTTTTAGATGCCCATTGTTTTCTTTCATTTCCAGTTGAGGCGATGCAGTTCCGCTGAGGTTATCATTCTGTTGTGTTCCAGCTTCCGTTGTTGCTACTAAAAAGTTACTTGTCAGTCTAACTGTTGGTTCTTTGGACATCATCTTCATATGTTTGTTTGCCTGACATTTTACTATGATATGTCTAGATTTCTTTTTTTTTAAGATCATGCTTGGAATCTGGGGAGCCTTCTTGAATATGTGTATTAATATCATTTCACATCAGCCTCAGTCATAAATGTTTCAAGTATCGCTTCTGTCTTATTCCATTCCTTTTCTCCTTATGGGACTTCAATTAAACATGTTTGACCTTTTCACTATGTTCCCTGGTTCATATTCTTTAGCCTATAGTTTTCATCTTTTTTTTCTTTGTGATTGACTCTGATTGCAGTTCTTACCACTGTTCCCATATCCATCTTGCCTGCATGACTTGTGGTGTATATGCCTTCCAGAAGGCAAGTGTCATGCCACTCCCTCTGGTACTCCTTGCCCAGCACTTTTGTAAGAGTTTCAGTCTATGACTGAATATAGGGGAAAAAAAGTGATTTGAATTTGGTGAGAGGGTGTATTAATCCATTTTCAGACTGCTAAAAATAAGAACTGCCTGAGACTGGGTAATTTATAAAGGAAATTGACTCACAGTTCAGCACAGCTGGGGAGGCCTCAAGAAACTTAACAATCATGGCGGAAGGTGAAGGGGAAACAAGACACCTTCCTCACAGGCTGGCAGGAAGAAGAAGTGCCAAGCGAAGGGGGAACAGCCCATTATAAAACCATCAGCTCTCATGAGAACTCACTCACTTACATGAGAACAGCATAGGGGAAACCATCCCCATGATTCAATTACCTCCACCTGGTCTCTCCCTTGACATGTGAGAATTATGGGGATTAGAATTCAAGATGAGATTTGGGTGGGGACACAAAGCCTGATCATATCAGAGGGAAAGAAGAGGAGCATAATGACAGTGACAGTGCATCTCAATAGCATGCAGCATGAGGAGGGATCACTGCCCATGTTCTGGTTAGAATGACTATGGATAACAGGTAAATTTCAGTTTAGAGACCAATCATTTACTTCATGTGGCAACCGCAACACTGCTGGCAAGGACTCAGAATCCGTGTCTGAGCTCAGCAGGAAGGAATGCTGTGATAGATAAGTGATGCCTGCCGTGAATTTGGGAGGGAGGTGTAATGGCACCCATACGTATATTTGCCATATCTAACTCAGACTTGCCTTTCCAGTCATGAATATGAAATTGTGGGACACTTTCAGATAGACAGCGTGTTTGGGATGCTACTGATTAGTTGTTTTAATCCAGTTCCATTGATCTTATGGTTAATGTAAATTCTGCTCATTGGTGGTATATGAATTTTTATCTTTTTTCTTTTTTTAACTTTGTATACATTTTAGTAGGAAGCTATTTGAGGCTATATCAAGCTCTTCTAGCTAGACCCCATCTTGTATTAGAGACCTCATGAGTTACTGATAAAAAAAAGTACAGAGCTGTTAGGAATCATCAGAGTTCTAAGGTTCTAAACTTGGCACTGCCACTTGATATCTATCTGATTTTCCTAGTAGCTGCCCCTACCTAGATAGCCAGCCTCATCTCCTAGTGCTTGCCTTCTTCAAAGAGAGAGTGAAGGAGATCACACAGATTGGGAGAGAGTCTTTGCAATATAAAAAGCTGACAAAAGATGAATATACAGAATATATAAGGATGTCTTAACAATCAAAAAGAAAAGGTCAGGAAACTTAAGTTTTTAAAAATGGGCAAAGGATACAAACAAGAATCAGAAGAGGAAACCCAAAAGGTGAATAATAATACAAAGAGTTGCTCAGGATGACTAGATATTGAATTATGCAAATTGAAACAACAACGATACCTATTTTGTACCAATCAGATGGGCAAGATGATTAGTTAGATGACACTAAGTATATGAGGTATGAATGATGAACTGAGGCGTATGATTGAATGAATGAATGATCTCAAGGGCAAGAGATAACAAAGAGTAGGGAAGTGGGGAAGAGGCTGGTTCTGGTCAGAGTTAACATGGCTGGAATGCAAAAAGCAAAAGGAAGCCTACTTTTGTACCAGCTGTACAATACAAAGTTGGTGAGATACAGAGGGGTCAAGTTATCTGGGCCTGGTAGGCCATGCTGACGTATTTTGGTTTTATTCTAAGAGTAATGGCAAGATACTGAAATATTTCATCATGTGTGATGCTTAGATTTGCATTTTAAAAGTCACTCTGGCTATAAATCATGAATAGAGGCAGAGTACACCTGGGGAATCTCATGGGATACTACTGCAGTCCTGCAGGTGACAGGGACTGGTAGCTTAAAATGTGGTGGTATTGGCGGTTAATTTAGAGAGAAGTGAATGAAGAGATAGTTAGCAAGTAAAATGGATGTGGGATCATGCAAAAGGATGTAGTGCATAATAAATATTTTGTGAGTGAATGAAGGAGTACTGGGATGTTACTGCCCATTTTCTGAGATAGAGCACAGTGGAATAAAGGACAGGTTTGAAGGAGAATTTTGTAAATTTGATTCTCAACATGCTGAGCAACATAATACAACGTGTAATGGGTAGGTGACACTTAACACACTCCAGAGGTGCTGCAAGAACGTGACCCTGAAGAGGATGTCATAGAAAGGATCCCCACATCAGGCAGGAAGCATGGATGAACAACTGGTGGAGTCTTAGGATTCTAAACTGAATGCCTTGAAAATTTCTCTTTATCTTTGGTATCTTTTGGGTATACGCTCAGAAACCAACTAATACCCATCAAAAGCCAGCATCTAGGGCTTATCTCAAAACAACAGGAGAGGTCATCAGGAACACTTAGCACCCAGCAGGCTCACCTCCTTCAACCTCCTCCAAAATTGTATCCCTAAAGCTAGAAATAATGTGCTTGATATTCCCAGAGAGCTTTCACATCTGTCATCTCATTAGACGACCACCACAGGCCTGCTGAGATGACGTTCATGCCCCTTTTACAAACAAAACCAGTGTCAGACTATGAGGTGTCTCATTCAAGAACAGCTCTGTCCCTTTGTCAGACTCACAAACACTTTGGAAATGCTCTTGAGCACTAATGGAGAAAGAAGTCATCAGGGATAACACAAGATCAGGGTAGAAAGCAAAGTCAATAAAGGTGGTTTTCTGATTTCTGCTGGTCTTTTAGTCAGTTTACATAGACCATATAGTGGTAGACATAATTTTCATAGTCAACAGGAGGTCAGGAACAATCCAACAGAAAAGGCTTGTTCCATTGAAGGTTAAGAAGGTGCAACCATATGAGATAGAGTTCCTTGGGCCTAGCAACTTGAGCAAAAAAGCAAAATTTGCCATGTCACTTCCTGTCTGAAATCCTTCAATAATGCTCTGTCCTCTACATTAGAGCTTCCTAAAGTGTGGCCCAGGGACCAATAGCTTCAGCACGTCCTGGGGATTGTTAAAAAATGAAAATTCTCAGGCTTCTCCCCAGGCCTTTGGAATTGGAAATCTGTGCTCTTTTAATGATTTTGATACATGCAAAGTTTTGGGAATTATGGATTGCACAAGTGCCCAAATGCACCATAAGATCCTTCAAGACATGACTCTTGGTTGCCTCCTCATCTTTATTTTCTTGACACTTGCTGTATTTTCTGAGACAAGATCTTGGAGAAACCAGGTCCTTAATGACATTGTTGAACTACTTAAGCTACCAACATTTTAGCCTCCCATCCCTCTGGGCTTCCTGTTATGTGAAAAAAATAAATGTTCTTATTGTTAAGAAAATTTGAATTATAGTTTTCTATTACTTGCATCCAAAAGCATCCTAACTGATCTAAATGCCATGATTAATGTCAAACTGCTTCAAAATGTCCACACAGTTGTCTCTATTTCCTTGTTGCATATTCATACCTCAGTCCACCTCAATCCAGCTCTTTTCTCTCAGCAGCCACCCAAAATGTTTCTCTAAGTTCTCTAAGATTTCTCTGGTGCACCTTGCATTGCTCAATCTAATGGACAATTTTCAGTCACCATTTTATTAGTCCTCCTAAGAATATTCAACATTTGCTCTATGTACCCTTGAGCAAGTCAATCTTTCTAAGCCTTGATTCTCTAATCCACAAAATGGGGTTAAAAATAATCTACCTCCTAGGAGCATTGTGAGGATTTAAGAAAGTTACACAGAGTGCTTAGCAGAATGCTGAACTGTCACTTATTAGTATATATCCTTCTCCCTTTTTGAAACATTCTCTATCTTTGGTGTAAGTTCAGTTGACCTTGAACAATGTGGGGATTAGGGGCGCTGACCTCCCACACCGTTAAAACATCTTTGTATAACTTTTGGCTCTCCCAAAACTTAACTACAAATACTCTACTGTTTACCTTACCTATAACATAAAGAGTTGATTAACACATGTTTTGTGTGTTCTGTATTATGTACTGTATTCTTACAAAAAAAGTAAGCTAGAGAAAAAAGTTGTTAAGAAAATGATAAGAAAAAATATGTTTACTGTTCGTTAAGTGGAAGTGGATCCTCATAAAGATCTTCATTTTTGTCATCTTCATGTTGAGTAGGCTGAGGAAGAGGAGGAGGATGAGGCTGAGGTGAAGGAGAAGAAAGAGGGGTTAGTCTTGTGGTCTCAGGAGTGGCAGAGGCAGAAGAAAGTCATGTATAAGTGGACCCACACAGTTCAAAACCATGTTGCTCAAGGGTCAACTGAATTAGAAAGCTCCACCCAAAGTGGTTTAAATAATAAGAGATTATGAATTCATCTCACTGAAGATGAATCACAGGTGATCGATGGGTTTAGACAATGCTTGCTACAGTGGTTCAGCACAGGCACCAAACCTCCGTTACCTTTCATTCCTACTCTCTACCTTCTGCAGTGTCTTCTCCGTTCCAAGAATGGCCCCTCTTATGCAACATGGGGTTCCAGGAGGCCATAGCCATCCAGCAGGGATGAGGGCTGAGTTTCTCAGTAGTTCTCTTAAAAGAGCAAATGAGTTTCCGCTCCAGAAGCTCCCTCCTGAATTACACTGAATTGGATTATATGCCCCGAACCAATGATTCTGATCAGAGGGACATGGGATGTATTTCTTGGCTTCAACCAATCAGGGGATGCTGGAGATGCAGCCAGCGGGGTATGAGTGAAATGACTATTCAAATAAAATTTGAAGTAATATTATCAAGAGGAAGGGAAAATGGATCTTTGATGGCCAAAAGCAGCAAATAGCTAGTACTCTAGATTTACAGATCTCTACACTCCCCAGATTTCCTCCCAATTTTTTTTGTACATTTCTCTAGTCTCACTGGCTCCACTCTATTGTAAATGTTTGTTTCTCTTTCTTCCTTTCCTCATTAGAGAATGAGTTCCTTGAATGTAAGGTCTATGCCTTATTCCTCAGTCCCTAATGCAGACATTGGCATTCAGTAAATGTGCATCAAATACATAAATAAACACATAGTTGAATAAGGATTGCTTTCTTCTTGCTAAATGGAAAAACCTATTCCCATAGCAGCGGGAATGGAATCCCCACTACAGACTAGAAGTCAATCTGTCTCTATAAATTCCGAACCCAATGCCCAGGACTTCCACCCAACAGATGCTTTTTGCATTGTGAAACACCCAGGCATGTGGGCTGCCTGAATTCACGTGTTTGTTCCATCCTTCATCACTCTGTTTCCTGGGAAGGAACAAGAGCTGGTGGGGGCCCTATGCTCACTGCACATGTTTTCCGTTTCATGTTTCAGCCAATAAATGAGAGGGCTCTCTCACAAGCCACTTAACATGTATTACAGATATTTCCTTGGACAAATGGTCTCTTCTCCTTCCTCTGGGAACACAAAGCTGAATGATCTGCAGACCCAGTAGAGGAGAGCGGGGCTTAGAACACCCAGTGCCTAAAGATAGGGCATCTTTCATTTAACTGTGTGACTTGAAGGTGAGCAGCGTGACCTCAGATACACATCAGTGCCTCCCAGCACAGGTGGGTCTGCCTTGGGACTGATGGGGCTGCACATCTGGAGGAGCTAACATCTGGACGACCGCACCCATAGAATGAGATGCTGTCGTTGGCTAGGACTAGGGCGCTGGGTCATTTCTTTTCTTCCTACTCCTTTCATTTTACTTGTTAAATGTTAGCTCTTTCTGAAAATGAACAAGGGACGATTTTAGCAGAGATGGAACGGGAGAATTGTTCCTGATTCCTGTTTCATCTTCCAGACTCATCATTACCAGCCAAAGTAATATGAAATTAAAACTGAGGCTTGGCTGTCCACTGCAACAAGCAGAAATCTAAGACTATAATACTTAAAACACAACCTCTTGCAGAAATAAAAATCTCTGCAAAGCCACAGAGCTCAGAAATAGCATTTGGTTCTGCAAAACTACTGCTTTTTTTTGTTTGTTTCTTCTGCCAGATCAAACCCCAGAGAGAACTGATGACATTCTTGCTACTGTCTTTGCAAATGGAAAAAGAAGGGGGTAGTAAAATTAGGAAAGTGAGAATAATGTTCTAAGAATGGAAAATGCAAAGGTTAAAAATTTGAAGAGGAATGTTGTATTTAGAAGCGAGGAATTCAGGAGGGAGAACACTGTCAAAACAATCATGGCACCAGGCTTGCTTGGCAATATGGTTTATCTCAGGAGACACTTGCCTCCAGGCCTCCAAACTGGCTACAATTTGCCCCAGAAATTCTTCACTTCACTCTAAAACAGAGCTTGTAAAAGAAGTTGGAAGTAACTTTTATGTGGTTGTTTTCTAAAAATCTTTTTTCTCTAACAGATTAATCTCACTTTGCTCTAAAGCAGCAAAAGGTTCAAATGTTATTGGATTGTTTATAACATTCAGTAACCTTCCAATCCCCCAGTGTTTATAGAAGTAAATTGGGAGTATTCAAGAACAGTTTGTCTGTCTAGTGGAATTTCAACTTTTCCATATTTGCTTAATTTTGGAACCAAATGTCAGAGATGCTACAGCACCAATAAGGCAGGATCTTGTTGGAGCTCATGCCTCATTGGATAAAAGCTATTTGGAGCGAAAGATTGGGCTTCTGCTTATGAACCTGGGATGGCATTGGGCTTCAGAAAGGATAACTAGAAATGGTTCAATGGTTATTAAATATATTGAATGAACAGAACATATGGTGAGGATTTGATGAGAAAAAAATGGAGCTCACTTAACACAGCACTTGACAAATAATAGAAATTCAATAACTATTAGCTATTACTTCTATAATACAATTATTACACCATTGACTGAAAACACACGTGGCACCTTAGCATTCTCATTTAAAAGACACTGTCAGTGTTGTCTGTTTTGTAGCATGGCTTTAGCCTCTGGCTTAAGAGTTTGACCGTCCACCTGGTTGCCCAAATCGGTAATAATGATAATACTAGTTATAATTTTTATGATAATTATTATAGGTAGGTAGATATCATAAGAGATAGAGGGTAAAAGAAGACATGGTCATTCATAAAAGAGGAATTAAAATTTGCAAAAACCATTCTTCTTCACTAGTAATCAATGAAATGCAAATTAAAACATGAAATACTTCTTGCTTAACAACATTTTGAAGATTCAAAGTGGTAATTGTTAATGTTCTCAATGAATACTAGTCAGAGCATAATTTGGCATCACTGATCTTTGGAAAATAATGTAGCAAGTAGGAATGAAGTGCTGCTAACATATGTTTATCTGTTGATCCACTTTTAAGAATTTATCTGAAACTTCTAGAGGCAAATTGAGAATAGTCAAAAATTTAAGTACAAACTGTCAACTGCCATGTGCCTCTATCCGTTAGGATCTGGTCAGGAAACAGCACACTCAAACTGAGTAATTTGAAGAGAGTTTAATTAAAACAAAACAAACAAACAAAAAACCCAATGACGTACAAAGTATGGATAAGATGTGGAGACAGCAAGAGATGGTATAGGATTCTGGGGCCAGCAGCAGAAGGAGCTGGTACCACCTCAAGGCTTGAAAGGGCAGGGAATGAGTAGTTTCCAAAACTTGGAGAGGGACTCCCAACTCCCTGACTTACCATGTGACCCTCCCATGGGAAGAAATGCTCTATTCTCACCCTCCTCCCAGCTCCTGGTCTCTTGCCTGCACCTCCCGCTCACTAAGCCTAACTAAAGCCAGGATCCAAGGAGCCCTTTGACAGAGTCCATATGGGCTGAGGGTGGACAGTGGCTCTGGAGAGACAAATGAAAAATATCCAGCACACTTTGTTATTTTTAAGAGCAAAAATAAAAATGGAAGATAATACAAATGTCCAACAACTGGGAAATAAGCCAATAAAGTATGGTACATTTTGTAGTAGGATGTTATGCAGCCATTTAAAATCATGCTTTTGAAGAGACAATAACACAGAAACATGTTTTCAATAAAATGTCAACTGAAGAAAAGTAGAGGAGACAATTATATATGACTCCAATTATGAAAATAAAATATACACACATGACCCATTGGAAAAAGAGACTGGAGGACACATGCCCAAACTTTATGGCTATCCTGATTTGGGGGATTATGGATTTACTTCTTCTTTTTTCAGTTATTTGTATTTTCCAAATTTTACAGGCGCATAGACCGCTTTTATAATAAAACATTATTTTGCAAAACTAGTCTTTTGCTTTCTGTAGCTTATAATCTAGTAGGGGAGAAATGTTAATTTCTAACTGGTTACAGCAAAAGTCCGTGGAAGAACAAAGGAATAACTCATTCCTCTGAGAGTTACTCCTTTGATTGCAACTGGCAGGTGGAATCAGGGAATCTTCTTGGAGGAGATGTCATTTAAACTGGGTCTTCAGAGATGAGAAATACTTTTCTCCAGGTTAAGAAATGGCAGAGGAGAAACCAGATGAGAAAATAATGAAAACAAAAGATTTAGAGCCTTCAAGGTCATGAAATATCCAGGGCACAACAATAGATGGGTAATTGTAGAGCAGTCCACTGGCAACATCAGAGGAACTTTCACAATGCATAAATTTCTGTGTCCCTCCCCGCATCTCTGGAATTAGCATCTCTGCTAGGGAACCCAAGACAAATATTTTGAAAATGCTTCCAGGTAATTCTAGGCATGGCTGGGGCTTAGAAGCCATGTGGACAAAGTATAGAAGAAAGCACTGTGGACCATTGTGGAGTGGCTGCCCAGAACTCTCCAGCTGTCTCCTTCCCCTGAGAGAGAAGGGGCTCAGCAACGACTTTGTAGGAGATGACCCTGCCCTATGACCACATATGTCTGAACACGGATGCTGAGATGTAGATGTCAGCTTCAGAATGGGTGGGCAGAAGACCTGCTCTGTGATCTGGAGTAGTAAAGGGTGATGAAAAAAGCAGAGACAGAGGGAAGGAAGCCAAGGTAAGAAGAGAACGGATGGGAAACTAAGAGGGTCCTGCCACCTTCCCGTCTCTGGTTTCAGTACTTTCTGAGGTTCCACTGCATCCCTGCCCCTGAGTGTACTGAGACCTCCATTGTCCTTGTAATAGAATTTTTAATGCTTGCCTAGCTGGAACTGGCCTCAGTTGTCTGCAGAGATGAGTAGGACAAGTTTTATCTTCAGATCACCATTGTGTCTTGCAAAGTCTCAGCTGGAGTCCAAAGATAGCAGCTCTGTCCCCTATTCACTAGCTAGTGCAGTCTTTCCAAAGTGGAGCTTCTTGGAAGCATGAGTTTTGTGGAATTAATGGGTGTTGCCACACAGACAGACAAAAGAAAAATTAAGAAATACATACGTGTTGATCAAGTAAGTATGGATCAATGGATTAACAACATCAAGCTGGTTTACTTACTAGAAAGCTTCTCAAAACGTATATGAGCTCTTGAACATTGTGAATTCCAGGAATTATAGAATGCAGTGTTCCCAAATTTATTTGACTGTGGGACAGTCTGGATTATTTTTTCCCCAAAAAAACATGTTTCAGGACAGGTGCTTGGCCCTTAAGAGGTAATTCATTCATTTATGTATTTCTTTATTAAATAAACATTTATTAGAATAGCAAAAATAAGGACTATTTCTCAAATGACATGCTCTCTTTATGAAGACGCCATGCTAGTCTCTCAGGAATTGTGTTTGTATGTGTGTGCACACATGTGTGCCCATGTATGCAAATATACACGTGTCTGCAGGCACACACGTGTATATGCCTACGTGTGTGCGTTAAGAGAGGATAAAGGGAGAGGGAGCAAGACAGGGACGGGGGTGAATCTTTGGCTTGGATGCTCATGTACGTGGCTTCCAGAGGTTTATTAATGAAGATACCATCTCAATCCCCGAATAGAATTACATTATATCAAGTGGACTCAGGCTAATTGTCTGACTAATTTTAAGTTCAATTAAGAGAACTATCCAAATCATTTATCTTCTAGTCCATCAAATGAAATACGATGCTACAGCAGAATGTGTTTATGACCAAATCAACTTTTAATATGTGAGAGTAACTGGCCTTTCTTTGTAATCATTTTCATTTTTTTCCCTAAAAGTCCTTATCAAAAAACATTTCCCATATTAAAGATGATAATGCTTTTGTTGGGGGAAAATGTGGGATGAATGTTTATTGAGCATTCCTTTTAGACCACTGCTAGGCCGAGCATTACAAATACCCAGTCTTATTAATTCTTCTAGCAACACTGTAAGATAGGTAATCCATTTTTCTCCTTTTAACAGATGAGAACATTTTGTGAGGACAAGCATGAGTCTGTCTTTAGTGCCTGACTCACAGTTGGGTCTCTATAACATATTTATTGAATGAATGAATAAATGGTTGGGGAAACTGAGGCTGAATGAGTTGGCTCAGGATTATCTTGTCCATGTCGAAAACTGCATTTGAACCCAGGTCTGTCTGACTCCAAAAACCAAATGGCTTCCTCCTCATCATTTCAGAAACTAGCAAACTGCTTTTATGTACACCATTTGATTTTAGAATCCTGTACGTTTTATAAATGAGGACAGTGAGACTCAGAAAAATAGTATATCCGAAGTGACTAAGGTAGTAGAGAGAAGATTCAAAACCCTATCCCAGGCCTTCTGACTCCCATTCCAATGTTCTTCCAGCTACCTCAGAGGTCTTTTGAAAAGCCCCTGAAATTGCACCCAAACTGATGTTCATGTGGCAGATACCTCACCACCGTCTCCTCGCCTCACTCCTTAAATTCTCATCTTCAGGCCCCCCTGACTCAGGTGACACTCATGCTGGTAAAACGTCCTGTGTTTTCTGCCAGAAGTAGCCAGCCCAGACAGGTGCAGGAGAGGTCTGCTCTAGAGGGATATATGGCACAGCCTTGTCCCTGCCTCCCCTATTTCACCCCTGATTTCTGATGGGACCCCCAGATGAGTATCATCCCCCTCCTGGCCATTTACAACCTGCAAAGCAACTTGAGTTCCTCCTGAGGGACTGGCAGCTCTGCCAAGACCATACGTGATTTTCACATGAAAAGTACCTTTGGAAGAGGATTTCTCCATCAGTTTCCACCGTGAACACAGATGGACACATTTCTCCAGAATCTTCTCTGCTGTCATTTGCTATCCTGCCAAGAGCCTGGGATTGTCCTTCATTGGGACAAAGAGGATCAGGCCCAGACTGGAAGTTCTCGGTTCCACTGGTGCTCTCTGGGGCAAAAATGTGGTATTTTTCCTTTTGTCTTTTCTGCTTCTGTTTTTTGCTTTGCTCCAAGCTGATGATTCTCTCAGCTTCTGTCTTCATGATGCCAACACTGCCAAGAGAAAAATAAATAACGCCCCCAGAAAACCCCAGGGTTGTTCATTTCTAGACACAGAACCAAAGAACTGACAGCACTCAGTTTTTTCCCCTCCCCAATTAAAAAAAGTTACTTAGATACCTTGGAAAGGCAGGTTCTAAGGCTACTAGAAGTGTTTAGAAAAAGATGATGTGTATATTAACAAATTTCTCTCCTCTTTTCTCTTACTTTAGGCTCTCATCATCTCTCTCTCTTTTTTATTTTTATTTATTTATTTATTTTTGAGACAGTGCCTTGTTCTGTTGCTCAAGCTGGAGTGCAGTGGTGCGATCTCGGCTCACTGCAACCTCTGCCTCCTGGGTTCAAGCAATTCTCCTGTCTTAGCCTCCTGAGTAGCTGGGACTACAGGTGCACGTCACCACGGCCAGCTAATTTTCATATTTTTAGTAGAGACAGGGTTTCACCATGTTGCCCAGGCTGGTCTTGAACTCCTGACCTTAGGTGATCCACCCACTTCAGCCTCCCAAAGTACTGGGATCAGGCATGAGCCACCGCACCCGGCCTCATCATCTCTGTCTTAGAGGATTTTGATCGGAGGTTATTGTGCATTGAATTGGGTCCCTCCCTGTTCCCCCAAATTCATGTATTGAAGTCTTAGGCCCCAGTACCTCAGAATGTGCCTATACTTGAAGATGGAGCCTTCGAAGAGGTAATTAAGGTAAAGAGAGGCCACATGACTGGGCCCTAACCCAATCTGACTAGGGCCCTTATAAGACAAGGAGATTTGATTGCAGACAGTTACAGAGGGAAGGCCATGCCAGGATGCAGGAAGAAGACAGCCTTCCATAAGCCAAGGAGACAGGCTTGGGAGAAACCAACCCTGCCAACACCTTGATCTGGGACTTCCAGCCTCCAGAACTGTGAGAAAATAAATTTCTTTAAGCTACTCAGTCTGTGGCACTTTGTTGTGGCAGATTTTGGCATTGAGAAGTGGGGATATGCTGGAACAAATACCTAAAAATGTGGACCTGATCTTGGATCTGGGGAAAGGGTACAGGCTGGAAGAGTTTTAAGGTACACATTAGCAAAAGCTTAGCTGGCCTTGAAGAGGCTGTTGGTAATTTACCAAACTAAAGCAGAAGTTAATTTAGAAAAAATGCTGGACATAGAGAAGAAGGAACTTTGATTGGAATTGTTTCAAAGTTCCAGGCATTAGAATGTAAGGTGCTAGGTATCCCGCATTATGTTAACTCATTTATGTTTCATTATAATCCTGAAAATTAATGATATGTGTAATTATAAATATACTAAGTAAAAATTATTGTTCATGTGCATACTTAAATGTATAATTCATATAAACAGATATCTTAATGAATACACCTATTTTGCAGCCAATAACAAGAATGGCAAGCAGTAACAATAGCAAACATGTTTTAAGCTCTCACTATATGTCAGACACTGTTCTAAGAACTTTGTATTCTTTTTTTGCCTAATTGTTTACAATAACTCTTTGAGACAGGTACCACCTAATGATAAATAATAAAATAACATAGTCATTAAGCGCACAAGCCCTGGAGTCAGATACCTGAGTTCAAATCTAAATTCTGCCACTTGGTTTCTGTGTGACCTCGGGCAAATTCCTTAACCCTTCTGAGCACCAGTTTCCTTGTCTATAAAATGAAGATGATGATAATGATAATAATAATAATAGTTCCTACTTTATTGGGAGGGTTAAAATAATTACTACATATGAAGTCCAGACACTTAGGCTGGAGCCTGGCTTAACCGTCATTATCCCTATTTTAAACATGTCAAAATAGAGGCTCAGAGAAATTAATCTACTCTGCCCAAGCTTATTCTGTGAAAGCTATTTTTTCAATGAAAATTCTGTTGAACATGCCACTTTCTTTATATAAAATCTTTGTTAATTCATCATTTTTTACAAAATAAAGTCCAGTTCCTTAGCACGATTCATCTTTCCGGCTTCAAACCCTGCTGCTCCCTGTACTCCTTGTGCTGTATACAACACCCTACCAGCTTATCACCCTCTTAACATGTCATGTGCTTTGAAACCTGTGGCCTTTTACAAGCTGTTTCTTCTCTCTGGAGTGCTCTTCCCTCTTTCCCCCTGGCCAATGCTTTGTCCTTCTTCCAGATCAGACTCAGTCATCATTTATTGATTCATTCTTGTATTCATTCATTCATTTAGTTACACAAATGTCTACTTTGAATAAGGCACTTTTCTAGGTCTTGGAGGTACAACAGCAAATAAGAAACATGCAGTGTCTTCAACAGCAGACAAGCCCATGGGGAGACAGACAAGTTAACAGATCTCATAGTGCAGTGTGATGAATGTGGTGACAAGCTGGGCAGATGGGGAGCACCTCACAGGGCTGGGGTGTGGGTGGGCTGTTTGTGTGACTGGTCTTCTTTCCCCTAGTCCTTCCTCTATCCCCATGGGGCATATGACCATATCACCAGCAAATGTTTACTGGGGACCATGTGGACTGCTGTTGTTTCTTTCAATGATTGATGGACTCACAAGAAGAGAAATATTTTACTTTTGCAAATAAAGAAGCATTTATTCTTTATTTCACTCTAAAGAGCATAACTCTCTCTAGACTAAGAGAGACTTGGGACATATCCTCACACAGGATGACTTCATGGAGAAGGAAGGCAGATGCGTAATGAGATTGCACCAGTCTTAAGCATGACATTTGCCTTAAGAGAGAAGGAAATGGTAAAACTGAATAAGAAGAGTGGAGGATGTCACGAATTGATTGCAAGAATGGTCCCAATTGTCCACCCTTCCCATAACCATGCTTTTGCAATGTGGCTTTACAGCTTCTCCCTTCATGAGATGGAGCCTTGAATCGGAGCTAGCCGTGGAACTTGTTTTAGCTAATAGAATGAGTGGAAGTGACAGTGATTCAGTTCCAAGCCTAGGTCTCAGGGGAGCCTGAGCACCTTTGCTCACTCTCTTGAAACCATACCACTGCCATGTGAACAAGTATGGGCTAGCCTAACAGAGAAAATTGAGGGGTACATGGAGATTCCATTCATCTTAGCCAAGGCCACCCTAGACCAGCCTGTGGCCAGTCAACATCCAAACATGACAGAGCCCTGCCAAGATCAGCAGAAGTGACCCATAGAGAAGTAGAAATGCAGAAGTAACTTTAGCCAAGACCAGAACTGTTCAGCTGATGCAGAGACTCATGAATAATAAAGCCCCTGAGTCTCATGGGGAATTGTTACATGGCATTACTTGGTGATGGCTCTTTGATACAGGCAGAAGAGGGGATACATTTTCAGTGGAAACATTCTACAAACTATTAAAGTATAATAGAGAACGTATGTCTTGTTGGTCAATTTGGGGACAAGATTTGCTCTATAACAAAAGGCCTCTCATTTGTCTGGCATGTCTTTGGATGAAGTTTGAATTTGAACTTCTCCTAAGATTTTCAAAC
Source organism: Colobus angolensis palliatus (assembly GCF_000951035.1). Taxonomy (NCBI): domain Eukaryota; kingdom Metazoa; phylum Chordata; class Mammalia; order Primates; family Cercopithecidae; genus Colobus; species Colobus angolensis. The sequence continues at coordinate 17,092,515 of NW_012110919.1, read as the reverse complement.
TAGAATATTTGAAAAACAATGCAATGAGATTTTCTGACTTTATCTTAGCCCGATGCTACCTGTAATGTTAATTTAAAAAGTTGAATAACATACACTATTTGCAGTGTACTGATGTCCTCTGCAGCCCTCTGTCTTCCAAGGGTTACAGCCACAGTCATTGAGATATTCCATGAAAGACTGGATTGAGTGTTCTAGAAACCTAGCATATGTGCCCTCAGCCATGGAGTTGTTTTCAATGAGCCTTTTTCTGGAATGGGAACTCCTTGTCCTCGAACTGGTAGGACTTAATACTTGCAGGGTTGGGGAAGGATCAAGCTGGCAGCCTGAAATGCCCAGTATCAGCATGAGGAGGACATTATTCTCAGCTGCTGGCTCCCACACTAGGTGTGTCAGTGCTCACCAGACTTCTGTCTGCAGCAAAATCCAGGCTTCTGTGAGTTGGGAGTGGGAAAGGAAGGCAGTGAAACCAACTGGAAAAACTGTTCAACATCTTTGATGTATCCCCAAGCCCTACTCCTTGCTCTCACCACCCATGATACCTGCTGTCTCCAACTCTGAGGTCTCTCATGCATTTCAACTGGAAGATGGCCCACACTGTCCCCACTCCATTCATGGCATATTCTGGGCAGTGACTACTTCTTTCTTGGCTTCACCCACCAACACATCTCCTTCTTCAAATCAATTGGAAACTCTTGTTCACAGAGAGTCCTTCTCTTTACTATAGGCTAATTCAGTAAAATCCCTGGAGGCTAAGAAAGTGAGTTCCTTCTACCGTCTTGACCAAGAAGCTGTTTCTTCAGTATTGAAGGATGTTGGCTTCAGTCCACCCTCCACATTCAGTCCCTTTCTGCTGTTCTTACAAGTCAAACAGCCAGTTTTTCAGGGAGCCGTTGCCAACTCCAAATGACAGGTGTTTATTTTTAAGCACTTTCCATGATTTACATGTCAGAGAGTGAATATATCTTTGGAAAAATATAAATGAGTACAATAAAAACATGATAGATGCCATCATCTTAGGTTTCTTGGGTGCTCCAGTGTCTCAGGTTCTGTGGCGGGTCCTTTCATCAATGTGATCTCTGTTAATTTTCCTGGTCTCCTGAGAGGGTGTCCTGATCATTTCCAATTCCTGGGCAAGGGGACGGGGAAGGCTTAGAGAGGTTGAGAACATGCCAGGGTGGCATAGCCAGTGGGTGATGAGATGAGGACTGGAAACGAGGTTTTCTTACTTTAACTTCAATGTTCTATGTACCATCAGATTATTCTGTTGCTTATTTCTCTCCTCAAGGGGTGATGATTTCCAGTACATACTCTTCCTGGCCTGTAAAATACAGCCAGCCAACATTTTGTTTATTAAAATTTGATCATAATACATACCTTACTGCATTAACATATTGAACACTATGTAATAGTAATGCTAACATTTATGGAGCTTTTACCATGTACCAGCCACTGTTATTAGTGTTTTATGTGTATTAACTATACATGTAATTTAATCTCACTCTCCTATTATCATCCCCATAAAATAGATGAGAAAATGGAGGCACAGAGAGTAAGTTGCCCCAGGTCACACAGCCCGTGCAGAGCTTGGCTCTGAACCAAGACAGTGTGCCTGCAGAGTCCACCCATGTTCTTTACTGCTTTCTCATTGGGTTTTGTTATACACAAAAATGAAAAAAAAAAAATGCTTATATTTGACCTACTAATAAAGACCTGCTAATAAGTGAACCTTTAATAAGTAAGGTGCTAACAATATTATTCCATGACTAATAAATAAAATCAACTAAATGCCTAGTACTTGTTAAGCAGCTGGTGAATATTGGTTCCCCACTTCCCTCACCTATATGGGTTAGGGAGATTATTTTTTCATCTATTTTGGAACATTTATGATTACTGTGTATCAGTCAGACCCTGTGCTGAGGAGGTGCCAGACATGTGAATTGATCAAAGTCAAGTCATTGATCAAAACTAAGGAAGCTCCCAGTTTTGAGGAAGAGGCAGACGAAGCAACACAACAGGGTATTCCATGGGCACTGTGGGAGGCACAGAGGACAGTAAGGATGCTGCTTGTGAGTTAAGGTGCACCTCAATCAGGAGACTGATTCAGAGAGCCATGGTGGAAAGAAACAGGTCTTGAAGGAGATTCAAGTTTAGGTGGTAATAGTAGTTAATAGTTCACAGGGCATACTGAGGACCAAGCACTGTTCTAAGTGATCTGCTTCTACGCCTGTCTATCTATAAATCCATCAGGTATAGAGACCTTAAGTAACTTATCCAAAGTCACAAAGTTAGTAAGTGACAGGGCTGGGATTGGAACCTGGTGCAGTCTAACAAGAGAACTCACACTGTTGTATAAACTCTTGAGAGGTAGAACTTAGGGGACATGCATCATTTGGAACCAGGTAGGGGTAGGAATCAAAATGTGTCAACCATCCAAAAATAGTGCAGAGTTTCTGCTGGACTCCTCACCTCCTTAGGAATGAGCAGGACAAGAGTCCTGCTGAGCAAGGCAGAAGGTGCATGTTCACAAACAGCAAACCTCCATCCACCTTAGGCCTTTTCTAGGAAAATCACTAGAAAAAAAAAATGGAGCAGAGAACATCATTGGATTAATAGGCCCTTTGCAATCTGGATTCATCAAAAAGCTTTCACATGACGTTAGGCCATGGCAATCCCAGCAGCTTCTATACTTGAGATTCCTAAAGCGATCTCAATAAATTACCAGTAATTCATGTAGGGCTGTGTTGAATGGTTCTCATTAAGCTGGATGTCTAAAGCTGTAAGTCTAAAGAGATTTGAGTAAATTGGAGATACATGAAAAATACAGGGAAAAGAAATCCTTGTGCTTGGTTTTGTTTTTCCCCAATTACCATGGGTCCAATGATCCTTGGTTTTCACTCGACTCATAAAGTGTCATTGAGGAGCAACTAAGAAGGGAGTCATCAAAGCTGACACTGCTGTCAAAAAAAGAAATTCTCCATAAGTAGAGGGTTACAGAGGGGCAGATGGAGTTGCTGAAGAGTCTTTTTGCCCCCATTTCATCCAAGAAAGTCCCTCTGTTTCTTCTTTACCTGGTAGTCATCAAGAAGCATTAAGCTAGTATTTAGTATTAATATACAGAAATGGGCACACCTCATATTTTCTCATGAAAAGTTGAGTGAGTATAGTAAGGAGTTGAATTGGGTTTGGGTTTTGTGGTCACTATAGTTATTGTCCACATACTGCAGGCTTCTGATTGCCCCTGCAGGGGCTTCTGTTACCTGGGGCTTCCCATGGGCCCAGGACAGATGGAGGGCTTTCCTAGTTTCTGCTCCATCTCAGCTTTCAATAGGCCCTGGGTCAAGAGTAGTTCTGTATTAGTCTGCTTGGGCTACTGTAACAAAACACCATAGGCTGGGTGGCTTAAACAACAGGCATTTATCTTCTCATAGTACTGAAGGCTGGAAGCCCAAGATCAGGGAGTTGGTGGTGTCTCGTGAGGGCTTTCTTTAGGTTGCAGACAGCCACCTTCTTACTGCATCTTTGCACGGCCTTTCCTTAGTGCATGCACTCAGATAAAGAGAGAAAAAGAAAGGGAGAGACAGAGAGAGAGAGAAGCTCTGGTGTCTCTTTTTGTAAGGCCACTAATCCTTTCTGATAAGGACCCCACTCTTATGACTGCATTTAACCTTAATTAGTTCCTGAGAGACTGCATCTCCAAATACAGACACACTGGGGGTTAGGGCTCCAAAATAGGAATTTTGGAGGGACGCAAACATTCAGTTCATGATACATTCTCTTTCTCAATGCCCTTGCTCTTCCCAGGGTTGTTTGCTCCTGGTGGAAGCAGGGCTTAGTCTGTCACCATAGCCCAGCCTCAGCCTTTCTCGGGTCCTATGTACCTCGGCCTTGGGAGATAGGTCTTTTTGGCACTCCTGTCCCTCCTTCCCATGGCAGCCAAATTCTGCCTTGAGTTGCTAGTTGGTCTTGGGCATGAAGAGTTTCCTATCCCTCTGTACTGAGTTGGACAGTGTCCCTCCCGAAATTCAGGTCTACCTGGAACCTCAGGATACGACCTTATTTGGTTATAGGGTCCTTGCAGACATAATTAGTTAAGATGAGGCCATCATGACTTAGGATGGGCCCTAAATCCATTGACTGATGTCTTTATAAGAGAACAGAGAGGGAGACACAGAGACACACACAGGGAAGAAGGCCAGGTGATGACAGAGGCAGAGATAGGAGGGGATACACCTGCAAGACAAGGAAAGCCAAGATTGCTGGCCGCACCAGAAACAAGGCAAGAGGCATAAAACAGATCCTCCTCCAGAGCCTCCAGAATGAGCCAGCACTGATGACACCCTGATTTTGGACTTCTACCCTCCATGCATTTCTGTTGTAGAAGCCACCCCATTTGTGGTACTTTGTTATAGTGGCTGTAGGAGTCTAATACAACCTCCTCCAGCAATGGCCAGCTCCTGCTTAGTGCCAGTTCACTATGCTGCCTCCAAGGTGGCTTCCTGTTCCCTTCCCAAAGGCAGAAGGTTGTGTTTCTACCCCTGATCCAGATGGATTTTTCTGGGCCTTTGGACAGAGGGCTCACTGCTCCTCTTCAGCAGGAAAGAGTCTGCTTTCTAGGGGAAGGGTCTGGTAAGCAGTGAGGCCTCATGTCTGTCCCCTGTTGTGCGTCTGGGCCACATCTGGGGCTCCCCATTCCCCTACCTGCCTCTGATCTTTCCTGTGGACATACAGTGGAGGCGTCTGGAATGAAGCTTGTGAGCGATCGCCTTTGCCCCCTGGGTTCCTAGCCATCCCAAGCTGACATGCCAGCCCCACCAGCCTTTCAGAATTGTTAACATTCAAGCTGATTTCTTCCCACCCACTGGGTCAGTGGCCGCCTCTTTCTCCCATGTTCTGCTAAAGGTGAGACAGCTGTTCCAGAGGGACTTGTCTGTCTCTGGATTGCTGTTTATTGGGTAACTTGGAAACCTCAGCTGTCTGATGGCCTCAAGAAAAGTGATGATTTTATAAATAATCTGGTTTTTTTTTTAATCTCGTTAGGGTGGAATCAAGGTTCTCTTGGGGCTTCTAATATTCTAAGTAGAAGTGGAATTCCTTGACTAGTATTTTCAGTAACTACAAATGAGGACAGTTTCTCAGAAGTTCCTGAGTTTGACTCTTGGCTCGAAAACTCACTAGGTCTGACACCAGTTGCCTAACCTTGCCGAGACATATCTTCCCCAGGTCTAAGATGAGAGATACGTGAACTCATATCTTGAATGCAGCACTACTCACAATAGCTAGCATATACACTCAACCTAAGTGTCCATCAACGGATGAATGAATAAAGAAAATGTGGTGTATATATAGGTATATTACCATGCCATGCTCTTTGCGCTACTCTACGGCATGATATGTATATATGTACATTATATTTCTTAGAGAGGGTTTAGAACTCATTCTTGCTCTTTGTATCCTATCACATCTTTTGAAAAAAAACATAGTTTTGATTGTGTGAAATTCCAGGGACATTCAACTTAGTCTTCTAAATTATTTATTTTCCCATACTTACATTTTAAATAAATGCATACATTGTCTTAAACTCTCAAAACATTTTATTTTTAATAAGTAGATTATATAATAATAATATTATTATTCAGCCATAAAGGAATATTGCTCAGCCATAAAAAGAAATGAAATCATGTCATTTTGCAGCAACATGGATGAAACTGGAGACCATTGCTTAAGTAAAATAATTCAGAGACGGAAAGTCAAACACCGCTTGTTCTCACTTGTAAGTGGGAGCTAAATAATATGTACACATGGACATAGAGAGTGGAATAATAGGTATTGGAAACTCAGAAATGTGGGAGAGTGGGAGGGGGGTGAGAAATGAGAAATTACCTAATGGGCACAATGTATACTATTTGGGCGATGGTTATACTAAAAGCCCAGATTTAACCACTATGCACTATATCCATGTACAAAACGGCATTTGAACCTCCTAAATCTTTTTTTTTTAATAAAATGGATAGTGGTATAGTTTATTTTAAAATTGCATGCGTATACTTATTGAAAATAATAATCTATCCATATGGGGAAAAACTCACATGATTTAAAATAATAATACAAATTTTATAACTATTTAAAAAATAAATAAAATGAAAAACCTGATGGGATTATCTCAAAAGTCTCATTCAGTTCTGATAGCCCATTATTTTAAAAGAAGTTACTGGAGCAATCTCAAAGAGGGTAAATTTGTAGTTCTGAATTATTTCAATATCAGGTTTTCACTGTATTGAAAGAGTACATTAGGGGAAAAAATGAGGAAATCTGAATGAAGTATGGCTATTAGTTCACAGTGTAGACATATTGGTTCATTAGTTGCAAAAAACATACTGATGTAAGGTTTTAATAGTAGCAAAAACTGGTATGAGGCATATAGCAAATTTCTGTAATATCTTCATAGTAATTTTTTAAATGCAAAACTCTTCTAAAATAAAAAGTTTGTTAAAAAGATTAGATTAGAACATATCAGAATGTATTGTAGTAGTAAGTTTAATGTATCATGAAATTTTTGTTTTGTTTCACTTAACTACAAACATATATATAAGTATTTACATAAATGTATACATACACATACTTGGTCTTGATATAAAATGCATTTCTTACTAGGAGTTGATAAAACAGTTTGAAAGATACTGGATTGGAGGATATTTTGTTAGCTCTAATATTTCTTAAAATTAAATCATCGTAAACTGTTTAATAAGGGGTTTATTCATTTGTTCAACAATAGTTGAGTAATTAACCACCATAGTCAAAGTATTGTGCTTTCAACGTAGGGGATGCCACAGATGAATAAATAAGACACAGGGTTTCATTTGTCAGATACAGAAGTAGAAAAACAAATATGCTGTGATGCAAAAGGCTGTAAAACAAGTGCTAACCAGAGGTTTACAAAAGTGCCATGGAAGCACAAAGGACAAAGGAGTGAGTGTTGACTCAGGATGTCAGGAAAAGTTGAACAGAAGAGCTGGCATTTTAGTTAGACTTTTAAAAAATGAATCACTAACGCGTGCTCAGCACTTCCTATGTTGCCAGAGTTTCTGCGGGAAGGAATATTACAGGGATCACCTCATCTTATCCTCACACGTTCTCATGGCTAGGAGCTAGTTTTACCTCCACTTTACAGAAGAACAAACTGAAGCGTAAAGAGGCGAAGGAACTGCCCAGGGATAAACAGCTGTAAAGTGGTGAGCAGAGCTCGTGGTGCATGTCATAAGGCAGTGCATGTCGCCAGCTTGGGGCTGTGTACACCACGATATTGTTTGGATGTCTGGCCTCTCCAAATTTCCTGTTGCAATGTGCTTCCCAATGTTGGGAGGTGGCGCCTGGGGGTAGGTGATTCGATCGTGGAAGCAGATCTCTCATGAATGGTCTAGCATCATTCCCTTGATCACAATTTAGTTCTTGCTCCATTAGTTCATGCAAGAGCTGGTTGTTTAAAAGAGTCTGGGAACCTTCCCCTTTTCTCTCTTACTCCTTTTCTCTTGCTCCAGCTCTCCCCATATGACCTGCCTGCTCCCACTTTGACTTCTGCCACGATTGGAAATTTCCTGACTGAGGCCTCCCCAGAAGCCGAGCAGATGCTGGCACCACACGTTTTAAAAAGCTTGAAGAACCCCGAGCCAATTAAGCCTCTTTTCTTTATAAATTACCCAGCCTCAGCTATTCCTTTACGGCAATGCCAAAAGGGACTAACACACACCACCTGTACCACCTCCCGGCCATTCCCTCTTGTTGGTTCTTCCCCACTCGATTTTCCTTTAGCTACAGAGCATAATTTAGGATTTCACTCCCTCAAAATATTGTCATTTTCATTGCCTTTGCTATCACTGCCCCTCTGCCTTCTCCCTTCTGGAAAGACTTCTACAAAACCTTCATAGTCCAGCTCAATTGCTACCTCCTTTCTGTGGCCGTTCCCCATACCTCCACATTCTTCCAGCAGATTTCATTGTTCCCTTGATCATATTAAAACTAGTCTTTGAAAAGTGTATCTCAGATCAAGCCCAGTGGTGTTTCTCTTCATTTCTGCCTTCCAGCATAGTGCTGGCACACTGTGGTTACCCAATAAAGGAGAAGGGAAGGCAGACAGAACTGTAGGATTTCCATGAGCAAAAAAGTAGAGATCAGAATCCCATGCTGAGACCAACACAAGAAAGAGCAAAGAAGTGAGAGAACAAAATGGTCTGGTGGTGATGTGGTGTAAGGTACCCAGACACGTGCAGGAGGGGAGGTAATTAATTATACCAGCCTGGGGCCAGATTGTGCAGCTGGTAGGCTTTGCCAGGAAGTTGGAGCTTCCTTTTGTAGACTGTGATGAACCACGGAAGGGTTTCAGAGATGAGGGACAATATTTTAATTGAGTGACACACTCTATTCTGTTTCCTTACTTTTGAAGGGGTTGAAGGGCAAGAGGAAATATAACTATTATGTACTTATTATATTTCAAGCTCTGTCCTAAGAGCTTTCACTAATGCTCACAATAAGCCAGTACATTAGATATGATTCCCTTGTTATTCAATTGTGAAGCAGAAACTCAGACAGGTTAAGTAACTGATTCAAGATCACACCAAAAGAAATAGCAGATTTAGGATGTGAGCCCAAGTTTCTCTGGTTCCAAAGCTTGGGACCTCCCTTTTCTCTCTCTTTTGCTCTTGTGGTTTGGTTTTCCCACCACATCATCCTGTCTCTAAAACTCTTAATAGCCTCAAGCAATCCATCCACCTGGCGAACATGGTAAAACTCTGTCTCTACTAAAAATACAAAAATTAGCTGGGTGTGGTGGTGGGCGCCTCTAGTCCCAGCTACTCAGGAGGCTGAGGCATGACAATTGTTTGAAACCAGGAGGCAGAGGTTACAATGAGGCGAGATCATGGTGCACGATCAGACCAAGACTGTCTCAAAAAACAAAACAAAGCCAAAAAGAAAAAACAAACAAACAAACAAAAAAAACACAAAAAAACCCACTACCAACAATAAAATACCAACAACTCTTATTAGCCTCCCCACTCTTGCTACCTTTCCTTCTTCTCTTACCCACTTCTTTCTGCCTTGTTTTTCCTGGGTCCCTGGACCTAAGTGGCAGCTTTTAAAAAGAGGATGACCTGAGCCCTAGCAGTAGATGCCATAGTGACCATTTTATTTCCCTCCTTCCACTGAAAATAGGGGTATGGAGCCTGGAACAGACTAGCGGGAGACAGTGGCTCTGTGTCTGGTCCCTGAAATGTCCCAGCCTTCTGCAGATGTCTCTGCCTTCTGGGTATCCTTCTGATGCTTCAAAGGAGGTCTTCCCTTCAGCTCATGAGTACACAAAATAGTGAGATTGCCAATTTTAGCATGCGTGGGCATCTGCTGATTTGAAACCTCCTTTTGGATGTACTTTTTGTTACTTTCTTTCTAAAACACTTTTCTTCCAAGTCTGTCAGGCCAACCAAAAACACAGAAGGAATTATGGACTGAAAAAAAAAAAAAAAAAGCCAGCCCTCCTTTTCTTGATAATGATATTATGATTCTGGTATTCCAATTCAATCTTTTCCAAAGTTTTTGAGCAATGTATGCTCTATGTGTGCTTGTGATTAAAATATGATGTACCTTAAAAGCCATTCCAGCCCCTTGTGATGTGGTCATAAAAATTATTTCAGCATTAAATACCTTATTCTCATCTTGTCAACTTTGAGACCACTGCTAGATGAATCATTGGAGAAATGAAATGCTTAGCAAAATGTTTTTCTTCCTGATTACAGGGCTGAGGCTTATTCGATTAAAGGATAAAAGTAAATTGATCAAATATGTGGATGCTTGGAGTTTATTTTTATCGCTCCTGAGCAAATTTTGGAATGCAGCAATCTGATTAGATTTTTCTCCTTGTGGCTCCCCGTGAAAGAGGAAGAGCTGATGAGAAAGCGCTGATGGCCCAGCCCTGGGGGAGGAATGATTGGCCAGTTTCCATTTTTAGCTTTTCTGACTTCTATGGCCTAGAGAACTCAGTCAACATCAGGAAAGCCCCCTTCTAACAGAGCAGCCTAGCAATTGTATGGCAAGCTGACTTAGAAGCATTCATGGAGCTAATACAAACACACCCAGCTTGACAGACTCAACCTGCAGAGACCATTTCTATTAACATTCTCCCTTCAACTTGGGGTCCTTGTGGTCTCTCCCTCTTCCTCACCCTGATCTCCTTCATGGTCTCATTATCCAGGCCACTAAGGTTTCAGGAAAATGACAAGAAACTGAGAGAAAGCTGGGCGACTTGAGGGCAGAAAAGGGACCATTGGTTTTAATTTCAGCTGTGTTCTTAATCCTATCCCCAGCCAGCTTCCAGGGCCTTCTGGGGTTGGGGGAGTGGCCAGCCACCTTCCTGCTCTGAAATCCCAAAAATTAGTTACATTTTCCTGTTTTAACATATCACTAACAACAACAACAAATAGTAAAATTGATGTTGAGTCTTCTAGGTGTCCTAAGTGCACTGAGGCCTGACATTCCTTATGTCATTTAATCCTCACAATGCCCCTCTGAGGAAGGTGCTGTTATAGTTTCCAAAGGGGTTAACTGCAGCATAACAAATTTAAGTAACTGGGCAACGTTGTAGAGCTTGGATTTGAACCTATGCATTTTTAGTCTGTGGCCTGTGTATGTAATCATGGCATCAAAATGTACTATTTTGCTGTTAAGTTGGGAGACTTGAGATTACTACATGGAAAGCCTGCCACACCCAGCTCCTAGAAGGAGATTACTAAGAATCATAATCAAGGTACAAGTATAGGAAGGGGCCAAGGATTCAGCCTGGAGGGGTGAGGAAGGGCTTAGTGTGGTCAACTTTTTAATCTGTGAAACTGGAAATTTCTTCCTACCCCCTTCACCCCAGGTACCTGGCAGAGTCTCTCTGCCCACTGAAGGCATTTCTGAAACATTTGCTGACTTGTACTTGTGAATGAAACTAAGCAAAAAAAGATCAAGGATTAGCCATGTTCTCCAGGCAGCCAAGAGACTTGAAAGAACTAGGAAAATACTGCTAAATGTTCTGAAAAGTATTACTTAGTAAGTTGATAAACGTAATTAGAAGAAATTCCGTGTTGGTACTAATGACAAGATGCAGGGAGAAAGTGCTTCTTTTGAGGGCTTTCTTTTGCAAACAGCTTACAAACAAAAGAAGTAATTAATGGACACATGATGTTTCTCTCCATGGGGAGAAATGCCAGGTTAATGACTGCAGAGGCCAAACCATTTACAAAAATAGCAATATTTCTTGCACAATCAAGCTCTGAAAATGCACCAGCAAGCATGAGGAGGTTGCATTAACAGCCAGGAACACACTGGAAGCTACTTGTTTCATTAAGTGACCCAGTCCCCTCAAGGCCAACACAAGCAAAGAAGCTTGTGGCCTACCTCTGAGTCAACACTGAGAGGAGGCCCCTAGTGAATGAAAATGCATCCGGTTCTTCCATCAAAAGGAGGTGGCAGGCCCAGAGCCAGATCGGATTATTAGACTGGATTTATTTCAGACCCTAAATTTAACCAGCTGGAGGTCTTTTGAAAGTACCATCCTATGCAAACTTTTGAATTGAGGAATTTGCCACTTACTGGGATTTGATTAGAGACAGAACACAATGTCCTTGGCTTGTGTCCTCCTTCTGTACAGTGTGCCCTCCACCCAGCTTGGGCCATCTGCAGTGCATGTCAGCTTGAGGGCTGCAGGCAAGGTGCTCAAAGAGCAAGGGTCTCCATAGATTTGATTTCTCTTTGAGTTGATGCCACTAATGAACTTGTAACTCTTAGCAGGCCACAAGAGAAGAAACTGCCAGGAGTGAGGACAAGAGGGAGAAAGAAACAAGAATGAGCTAGGCTGGAAAAGCCACAGAACCATACCTGGGGAATGGTTTAAAGTCCATACACACCTTCCTCTCTGTACACAGGATGTACACTTGCTAACACAAGCTTTAGCCAAGAACTCAAGTCACATAAACACTGCCATCCTGGGCTTCACTTTAATAGAAACATTCTTCTTCTCTTTGTTTTCAAATAAACATATAGAGATGGATGAAATCCAAAGTGGAAATTAGAATGATGAAAGACTGACATTACATATAGTAATTTATTTATAATATACCTCCACACATATTACAAAAATCTGAAGGATTTCTATCAAAATGTTAGCAATGGGTGCCTCCAGATGGTGAAATTAGAAATGATTTTCAACACATCTTTTTTTTTCATTTTTATTAAAATATTTTCGTAAGTGAACATGAATTGCCTTTGTAATTGGAAAACATTTTTAAAATTTTAAAACGCGACAAGGCGATACATGAAACTGATTGAACCATTTATTACTCTAAAATGTGTAAAAGGCAAAGATGATTGATGCTAAGGGTAGAGGTTAAGGCAATGTATTCAATAACTGAGGGAAGGAAATGAGAAATCTTCTGGGAATGACTCCTTTGAACTATTCAGTGTGCTAATCCAACGTCTGACAATGTCACATGCTTATTGGCCTTTACCAGGCAACATTTTTCTGATGTATAAACTGAATTTGACATAGCCTCACACATAGATTGCCTGTGCAAGATTTTTTTTTTTTTTTAAGAAAAACAACCATTTGTATTTATGTTTTTCTCCCAAGTGCTCAAAGTTATAATATCAACTGCAAGGAAACTGTACATGTTGAATGACTGAATGAAAAAACCAAGACAATAAAAGACATAACCCTTGCCCTGAAGGAATTCGCCACTTAGTTGGAGACATAAAACCCAGTACCTGAAACAATTGGATGATAAAATTAAGAATGGAGTTATAGAAGGATAGTTGGAGACGGGGGTTGACACTTATTAATGCCTACTGTGTGCAGATTTTGCTAAAGTCTTCCTATAAGGTACCTCATTTAGTCCCTTAACCAACCTATGCAGTAGGTATCATTTTCTCCACTGACAACGGAAAGAATCAGGGTTCAGAGAGTTTATTTTCAAAGAGGCCACAGCTGGCAGGGGACTGAGCCAGGAAAGGAACTTAGGGCCTTCTGAACCCCACGTCAGTGTTGGATCTGCTCTACCCCCACGCCTCTTCCATTCTTGTGTAAGTGAAGAATTTACAGTGAGGGTATGTAGTATGCATCAAGCCTGGAAAGGAAAGAAAATGACAAGTGGATTTGGCAAGAGATGCTCCTGTAGTGCTGGTGCAGCCTGGCTCTTTGAATTTATCCATCTTCCTTCCACACACACCCAATAATACAAGAAGGTGGGTTCCAACACTCTTGGAGTTGTCTTGATCCTAATCCCAAACTATTTACCCCAACTCATCCTCTGTCTCACATCCCAGCCTGTTCCAAGCTTCTTAGCCTCTGGTCCTGCAGTTGTACCATCCTCTGATGGTCCAAGGTGTCCCCCTGTACCTGATGCTCAACTCCATTTCTCCAGCTTCCCCCTTTGGTTGCCACCTGCACCACAGTTCAGCCTCTCTCTCCTATTGTGCTTCCTTGAAGAGTTAAATGCAATAACTTACATTAAGCACCATCATCATGGTGATATCTGGGATGCTTTTAGAACATGTCAGTGATGGTTATAGGGGCTAGAAGTGGTTAAAGACTTGAGTGCTACAGTCACTTGGATTTGAATTCAAATTTTTGCTCTATTATTTGACTAGCTTCTGCTTTTTTTGGCCTGGGCTTTTGACCTTGGGCAAGTTACCAAACCCATCAAAGCCTCCATTTCCTTATCTAGAAAATAGGGATAATGATAACACTACTTCTAGAGTGTTATGTAGATTTGCTAAACAAGAAAATACATGTGGAGCACCTAGCACAATGCTAGTCATAAAGGATTCAGCAAACATTATGAATATTATTAATGATATCAGTAATGGCATCATTGCCATGATTACAGAAACTCTGCCTGGAGAGCTGCAGGTCTAGTGCCCTAGAACCCAGCAAAAACCCTCGTGAATAGCATTCCCACTGGGCTCACCTGGCAAGTCAAGCAGTAGCTAGACTTTTAGAATTCAAGACTAAAAATATCAGGTAGATTCAGCACATTGGAACACAGAGAAATGAAGACACAACAGCGAAAGGGCACACGATGTGTGCGTGTGGTGGGGCAAGGTATAAAACAGAACGACAGAATTTTCTGGAAGAGGTGTTATAGAAGGAAAACCATTTTTCATTTCATACATTCATTCCTTTGTTTAATAAATATATACTGCCAGTTGATGAGAATCCAAAGATAAATAAGACAACTTTCATGGCTTCTGGTCTAACGGAGGAGATATTTTCCTAACAAGATCAACAAACACAATGTACAATGAGTTATACTATTGCAGTTAAAGGATCAAGAAATAGGGCATTTGATATTTGTATATGTGCTTTTTATCAGGGTCTTCAGATGAGAAGGAATTTATGATGAATGGGGAACTCTTTCAGGGCAGAAGAAACAGTATACCTGGAGTTAGAGAGTCAGGGGGCAGAACATGATGGGGAAGGAGCTAGAAAGGTAATCTGGCATCAGATATTGAAGGGCCTCTGTTGACAGGCTAAGGCTTAAGTTTAAAATGCTTTGATTTTTTTAATTTGGTAAACACATTCCCAGGAACATACCTGTACTTTGGCTTCTAGTGCTCTGTCTCACATGGTCCTGTCCGCATCATCAGAAGTTCCCAGTTAATTGCAGGATAAATTCCAAACTCTAAGGAGACTCCAAAAATGATATCTCCTGATGACTGGATAGTCCTTGCCCCCAGGCAAAGTTTATAGAACACACAGTGCATCCATGACTTCATCTTCATTCATGACTGATTGACTTAGAAAATTCTCCTTTCCCCTCTCCTTTCTGTCCTCAGTAAATATTCACAGATCGTTAGATGGTGGCTCTTGGGAGAGATGATAGATGGCTGGAGAGCTCAGATATCTGACTCACCAGTTTTTTTCTAGTCTTTGCATGCTTTTGCAAATAACATTTCCCTATTCTCTCTGTTTAGCCAGTGTAGCTGCTGTCACGTTCCTGGTGAGATGGTGGCAGGTTTGGGGATGGCAGCCTTTAGAAGACTCTTGCACTGAGCTCAAGTGTAAGTGAGGACACTCAGACTGGGTTAAGGCTCATGACCCATCCCACTACTTCCTTCTGGTCTGGACCTCTCTGTGGTGAACAGAGTCCACATCTTCAAATGAATTGCATGTGCTCAATTGCTGAACCATGTAGTCCTGGTTTTGTCCATGCCTGCATTCTTACAAGATGTCCTCACTATCATACTTTGGGTCAGAGGGAAGTGGCAGAAGATGATGAAGAGCCAAGAAAGAAAGAAAAAAAGTGCATCCTTGAATGTGGTCCAGATCCAAGAAGGCCAAGGTCAGTGATGCCTGGGCCACGGGGAATATTGGAGGCAGGTGCTGCAGTGCTGAGGTTGGTGTTCCCCAGGTCCCCTTTTCCTTCCCTTCTGAGGCTGCTAGCACACCTCAGCTGTCTCCTTCTCCAGAGACTAGACCTTGGCCAGATAGGGGATGCCTACCACTGAAGGACTGCTAGAATAATGCAAGCTGGGCCCAGAGTTGCGGTGCTGGAGATCATGCTCCCAAGCTCCCAGGGAACCAGGCTGAAGCCAATCTTCAGTCAGGACCCCATCTTCCCTTAACTTCCTTCCCCTGCCTTGCCTTGCTTCCCTTATCCCTTCCTCACAAGAGCAGTTCCTCAATAAATGTTTTTCACAAGAATCCCCATCTTAGGCTCTGCTGAACCCTTGCTAGGACAAGGACCAAACAGCTGAGGACCAAATCCAGGGGGCAGAGTGGGAGAATACATTTTAGGAAAGTAACTTAATTGCCAGGTGCCATTGTGTGACATGATGCAAGCACTGTCTAGGGAGGGATTTGCCAGCACTTGCCCTTGACTTTTACCGACTGTAGCATTAAGAGCCATGCTACCCAGGTGCATGCTCAAAAGGTCAATATGTAAGTATATGCTTAGTGGTTTCATGGCTTAAAGATAACATTTCTTAAGTGTTTTTCTTAAGAAAATTTGGGCTTAAGAAAAACATGAAAACAAAATATAAAGCAGTTCATATTTGCAATCATGCAAAACAAAACAAACTTCTATAAGCATTTTGACGTCATTTATTTCAAGATTTTTACTGTACATAAGCTACTTTATGTAGATAATTTCATGGTTTTTTTTTTTTTTTTTTACTTAATATTAAATGTAAAAACCAAGTTGCCATATTTATTTCCTGAATGGGTTGCATATTTACCATTTCACCAATCATGTCTGTAAGTATTTATTGTACTCAACCACCTTTCACCCTAAGCATGATTTAAATTTTGTTTTGTGATGTCAGAAGTACAGTAATATTTTGATTTAAATTTTGTTTTGTGATGTCAGAAGTACAGTAATATTTTGATTTAAATTTTGTTTTGTGATGTCAGAAGTACAGTAATGTTTTAATGTCACTTTAATTTGCATTCCTTGTTTGACAATAAGGCTGAACATTTTCTCACATGATGTTTCCTGGTTGTACTTCTCTTTCAGTCAGTTTTGCCTGGGTCCTTGGCTATCTAGCTTTAGGATCAGACATTCTTCTTATCAATGTATGGGAACTCTTCAGGCTCCAAAGACGGTAACACTTTGTCATATGTGTTACACATATGCCTGTACTTTTCTTGCTCTTTGTTTTCTAGTATTTCCTTCAAACATGCAGACATATTACATTTTTGTGTGCTCAACTTTACTAATGTTTTACTTTTTGATTAACTGATATTATTTTTAAACTTGGAAATTATGAATCCATTTGTTTTTAAGATAATGTGAAAAACCAAAACATTCATGGATGTCAGTATTCTTGGGAAAAAGATGTTGGTTGATTTTTATTTTCTTCTCTTTTTTCTTATTTATATTTTCTAAGTGTTCTATTATTAATTAATTTTCTGTAATAAGAACAAAGTTTAATTCATTTTTTAAAAATTTCTTCTTTTAACGTCAAGTTTATTCCAGAGAGAGATGAATCCTTTGACTCCTCCAGGTATGTCATTGGCAGTGTTTCAATGAGCAATTGCTATATGACAAATAACCCCAAAACCCAATAGCTTAAAATGACGGTCACTTATTATTATGTGTCTGTGGGTCATCTGGAGATTGGCTGATCTTGGCAAGCTCTCAGATGTCTGCAGGTGACTAGTGGACTCGGCAGAGTGGGGTCTGTTTGGGGCTGCTGGACTCCAACAGCTGTGCTCTAGGTATTGCTCATGCCCCTCCTAACCCACCAATTATCCCAGACTGTCCTTTACCTGGCAATGGTAGGAGCCCAAAGAGGTCTAACTTAAACACACAAGGCCTCTTGAGGCCTAGGCACACCCTCACTTTTGCCTCAATGTTTTGGCCAAAGCAAGTTGCATGGGGTAGGGAAGTATGCCCTGCCTTTATAGGGGAAACCCCAAAGCCACATGAAGGAAGTCTAAAGAATTAAGGTGAAGAATGGGAATCTATCAGTTTATCACAGGCACCAATAGATTTTTCTCTGTTTACTTGTATTTAGAAAGAGGTATGTATTTATGCCTGATTTGACTAATCAATACAAAATTGTCTTTTTAATTACAAAGGTCTATTATAAATTGATATAGGACCTTGCCTGAGTATTTCATAGAGGGAAACACCCACTTCCAGACCAGGCAGATGAAATAAAAAATTAATAAATTAACCTCTGGTTCAGACATCAGACTCCGAGTAATTCGGAGGAGGCATGAGATGGATAGGCAGGCTGGGAATGTCAAAATGCCCACTTACAGATAAGCAGCCACTGGGGCAGAGGGAATGGCTTTCTCTTGTGCCTTCTGAATGTGCACAGCTGTCAAGAGCTGTGGGCTGTGATCACAGCAAGTAAGTTGGAACAGGCAGGTGCAATGATAAAAGCAATTCCTATGGGAGGCTTATTTACACTGATGTCAGACGTCAGACTGGCAGGTGTGCCACAACAAAAGAGAGCTATGCAAGAAGCCCCTGACTGAGCCGCTCAGCCTGGCCTTTTCACTAGCAGCCTAGTTTGGGCCAAGTTTAACAAGACATCTCTTTCTTCCCCTGGAGAAGCTGCTGAGCTAGGAGACATTTAGTAAGAGTGGCTAGGCCGGGTGTGGTGGCTCACACCTGTAACCCCAGCACTTTGGGAGGCCAAGGTGGGTGGATCACCTGAGGTCTGGAGTTTGAGACCAGCCTGGCCAACATGGTGAAACTCCGTCTCTACTAAAAATACAAACATTAGCCAGGCATGGTGATGCATGCCTGCAATCCCAGCTACTTGGGAGGCTGAGGCAGGAGAATTGCTTGAACCCAGGAGGCAGAGATTACAGTGAGCCGAGATCGTGCCATTTCACTCCAGCCTGAGCAAAAAAGAGCAAAACTCCATCTTGGGGAAAGAAAAAAAAAAGATTGACTAAAATGGCAATGTTAATATTCCTGTATATTTACAAACACATCACAGTTTACAAAAGCTTTCCACAGACTTTGTTTCCTGTGAGTCTCACAATACCATTTGAATATATAGTAATGATCATTCTTTTTTATATTAAAGGAAATTGAAGCTCAGAAAGGTAATTGTTGAACTAGTATAGGCCAGTTGAAAAATAGTTTGGGTCACAATAGTTTAAATTCTCAAGCCCCTCCCATGGAGAAAAAGAAGCAATGTATTTGTGCTACGAGAATTGGAGTCAAGCAAATGTAATGTCCTCAGGGTGCTGCCAGCAAAAGACTTTGGGATGTGAAATGGGATGAGGCCAGAGAGCAGAAGGGGGTTCCCAAGGGAATCCAGGACCCTGACTCTTCACTCTTCTAGGGGAGCAGCTGGGGCCCAGGCCCAGGTCCAGAGTGAGCAGCACAGACTGATCAGCTTTAAGGCTTGATTGTTCTCTTCTCTTCAAAGCACTCGCTGGGATCTGGGGTCAGAGGTCTAACTGTATTTCTTGCAGATTCCTTCAGGCCACTAATGGGCTACTGGAAGAGCTAGCTTGCTAATAGCCTTCCTGCTTTTGGGAAGAGGAGCTTTTAAAAAAGAGGCATTTGCTAAGTGGGCCACTCTGGAATTCTCCATTTATATGAAAAGGGTGTTTGATATTCAAGAGGGTATTTGTCATCTGGAGGAAAGGTTAATTCAATTATTTTGTTTGGAGCTGAAAAAGATGAAGAGCCAGCTTAGTAATAGGCTTCAGGTCTATGAGGGGCCGTTCATGGGGAAGATGGCAACCACCTGTCTCTCCTCCAAGAAACGGAAGAAGAATCAGGCTTTTGCTGCGGAAAGATCTGAGTGAGACAGATGGAATGGCCTGTGTGCACTGGCTGCTCTTCTTGGCAGATTATCAGTGGATCTCCCGGGTGGGACAGCGTCAGGAAGGGAGCTTGTGGCACATGATTCCCTAAAGGCTCTTCTTTGATTTTATGACTAGGATTTGTGATTTGAGATAAAGCTCGAAGAGTAAAAGCCAAGGAAAGATGACGCTTCAATAGGGTTCCTGGCTACTGAGTATAAGTGATGATTTCCCTGGACCTCAGTTTTCCAATCTATATAATTGGATTACTGTTACCCGTGTGGCTCTTCAATCATAGAGTTATGAAGATGGACCAAGATAATGTAAAAGCGCACTTCAAACCACACAGCCCTGAGCAACTGAAAGAAACTATTTTTTCCTGGAATAAGTGCTGATTATTTTTCAAGTCTAGTGTGCACTAACATTTTTCTTCCTGCTTTGGATAAAGCTGCCAGATTGCTTTGGACCCAACCTTGGAATAACATGCCAATTACTTTCTTTGAGCTCTCAGACCTCTTCCTGCATGTGCCTCCTTGAACAAGTCCTGCTTTGCTTTTGTTACCAATTATTCATAGAATGGTGCCATTTAGGCATGAAAGGAAGGGGGCCTCCAAAGAATATCTTCTAAGCCAGGACCCAATCCACATTGATTCTCCTTTTATGAGTGGTGATCCCACTTCTCTTTGAATGCCTCTGATATTAGGAAAACTCACTATCTCATGTTAAAGCTTTTGCATTGTTTGAAATTTCAACTAGTGAACAACTCATGTTCCCTTATGTGAAGTCCAAATCTATTTCCCTGTAGCAGAGCTCAAAAACTGAGGCACATACAAAGAGAGGTAGCATAAGTGAATGACCTGGGCCTGGTAAAGACAAGGCATCATGGAGGAGGGTAGTTAACTTCTAAAGAGATGCCTTTCCAAAGCAGGCATCTGCTATTCACACCAATAGATTATTGCCCTGCAGAAATATGGGCCCAGAGTGAACAGATCCAGCACTTTGCTTGGACCTAGGGAAGTTTAACTTGTGTGGAGTACACAAAAGAATCACACTTCAAAGGAGGCTGTTTGGGGTATTGTTAAATACTAAAATTAAAAACTGGATTTTAATGGTATTCTGAAAAGAGGAGTAAGGTGCAACCACCTCCCTTGATGGAGTGCCTCTTTCCAATCCCAAGTGCAGAACCAATGGTGGCAGCCACAGTTGCCCTTCCGAAGGATGGGATTTCCAATCTGCTTAATTTTTTAAGAGACAATGGAAATCTTTATTTTTATGTACAATTTTAAAGTTTTGATGTTAGCTCTATCTTAAACGTGTCTTAAAGACTGTACAGGCCAAACAATATATTCTAAATATTCTCTGGGAGGTGAACATGGCCCCCACACCATAGATTTTCAATCTCTGCTGTCATAGTGCTGCCACAGTCTTAGTTCTACTCTCAGAGGCAAATGGAAACATTCCATGCCCTTCTCTATAAGAAGAACCTTCAGAAATTTGAAGACATTTCTGCATCCTCTCTGGGTATTTTCATCAACAGGGTACAAATAAGTAGCTAATTTTTACTTCTCTCTTTGTCAAAACTTCCATCCAGGTCACTATCTTCTTGGCCCAAGACCCTTGAAACTAGACTATTTATTAGAAGCAAAGGAGTCACACTTATGTCCATATTTGCAAGAGATAACTATTACCTTTATGAAAGGGGACTCTTGCTAAAGATCAGATTCCGATTGTAAGATTAGTTCGTTTATTAGCCTTAAATTACTCATTCTGGATATTTTGGTAAGGAGAGCACCTCCAGGCACATATTGCTGATTTACTTGTCATTTACAGCACTGCAACAACATCAATAAAACAATTGATTTTAAAAAAAAAAAAGAGAGAGAGAAAATTAGAGAATGTTATAACTGAAAGAGAACCTGGGTGTCATCTAATTAGCCCAATGGTGACAAATCAGTTTCACATGGAGAGCCAACTTAAATGGATAGCCAAGGATTCCTGGGAGTTGTGTATTGAGAACAATTCTGAAGAATTCTGGAGAAAGAAGACCAGGAAAAGGCAAGAGGGAAATGGGAGCATGAGTGTCACCTATCTTGTTAGGAGGAATTCTGACCTGATTCGGTCACTTTAGAAATAAAATGGTTGGAAAGTGGAATAAAATCTGTGGCAGACAGTGTTGGTCGGCTGGTCCAAAAAACCCTTCTCTACCACCATTTTCCCTAGAAGACATTGTCTTCATGTAGAGAATCTGCAAGAGATGAATAGTCCCTTTACCAGCATCTATTGCAGTTAGGGTTGACAACATGACATAGCCCTAGTAAACCATCCAGGAAGGGAACTTGGCTAGGAGTTCCCACTTTAATTAAAATGATACAGTCTAGCCTTTTCACCCTTCCACTGCTGGTGTGATGATGTAAAGCCTGGAGCAGCAGTAGCCATCTTGTGATCATGAGGCAACAGCCACACGATGAAAAGCAAAGAACTAAAGGTGTTCAAGTGAAAGCATAAGAAGTGTTTGAGACTTAAAAGTCTCCAGTAAATAACAATGCCAGCCACTATCCACCTTTAGGTATTCTATTGCGTGAGAAAACAATATCCTATTTGTTTGGGCCACTATACTTATCAGGATAGACTAACTGCTGTAAAACAACAACAACAACAACAAAACACCCAAATTTCAGTCTTTTAACATAATAATTGTTAATTTCTTGCTCAAACAAAATCCAGTGAGGCTTTTCTGAGTTGAGTGCTCTCGTAGGAGGCTGTTCTCCAACTGGTTCCTCAGCGATTCATGCTCCTTCCACCTTGAGATTGCTGCCATCTTTAATTTGTGGCCTCCAAGGTCACACCTATAAGAGTGTGGGAAAAGCCCCCTTAATCTTCTTAGTTGGGAAGTGATAGTTCACTTCAGTTCATATTCCAGTGGCTTATGACTAGACATATAGCTCCCCCTTAATGCAAGAAGGCTGAAAAGTGAAATCACTGTCTAGGAAGCCCTAAACAACTCCATACCAGGGAAGCGGAGCCCAAATCTCTAATGGTTAGCTAGCTCCCTCTGCCATAGTCACTCTTAGTAGTTTTTCCATTACTTGTAGCCAAAGGCATTCTTGATTTAAAAGCAGAACACAGCATGTATTGCCTATGCTCAGACAATATTTCTGATGCCCAAATTTCATTCAGAATACTGGACTTGAAATCAGGTGGCCTTTGTAGTAAGTGGAAGCCACTTTCCTTATTGTTTTGTTTTAAATTTTCAATTTTTGTGGGTATATAGTAGGTGTATATATTTATGGGGTCCATCAGATGTTTTGATTCAGGCATGCAATGTAAAATAATCACCTCAAGGAGAATGGGTTATCCATCTCCTCAAGTATTTACCCTTTGTGTTTACAAACAATCCAATTATCCTCTTTTAGTTATTTTAAAATGTATAATTAAGTTCTTAGTGACTGTAGTCATCCCATTGTGCTATCAAATAGTAGGTATTATCCATTCTTTCCTTACTGTTTTATTAGGGAGAAAAGAGGCATACAAGAACAAGTCATCTATAATTGCCAGCAATACTTTGAGAAGCATGTGGCATCTAGGGTGAACTCAGTAACAATATGGATGTTGAGTGAATTCAAGGGAAGGAAAATCTCAATAAGAATAGAAGAGTCCAAGACGGTTTCTTGAACAGAGACTTTAAAAGAGAAGGACTATGCCTTGTGCTTTTCATGAGTCTCTGCTTTTTCAAAACACATACACTTTTTCCGTATGAATTATGAATTATTCATTCATAAATGCTATTATTCCTTCCATAAATATTCATTGAGCATGGTAAAGGTGGCAGGGACTGAGTAAAGGTTTTAGATAAAAAATGGCTAAGATATAATCCCTTCCCCTTACAGTACTCAAAGTATAAGGAGAGAGAAATATATACCAGAAGCTTCTCTGCTTGCTAAAACCATGGGAGCATTGAAGAATGGAGGAAATTTGGCCTTGAGGGATGTACTGGAAGTTTTCAGTGATGAAAGGAAGAAAAGAAATTTTGAATAATGGAGATGGCATTAACAAAAGCACAGGGGTGTGCAGATTCACAGTAAACCCAGAGAATAGGGAGTAATCCACATTGCATGTATATGGCAGAAGGGCAGGAATGGTAGGAGTTCAGATTGGAAAGTCAGACATATTGGGTCATATGATGAAAAACCTTAAATGCTATATTAATTAAGAATGCTGTCAACTGTAGGTTACAAAACACATGATGAAGGCATATAGTTAGCTTGCACAAGAAAACTTGAGAAAGGCAACCTTAGAGTTTATATAGCAGCTCAATGACGGTCATGAAGATTTTTCATGCCGTTTTGCTTTATCCTGCTCAGTGTGCCAGTGATGTGTCCTGGGATGACCGACTGTCCTGGTTATCCCGAGACTGAAGTGTTTGTTCCCTAGGATGTGGGCTGTTTAGTGCTAAAAGTGGGGAAGTCCCAGGCAAACTGGGAAAAGTTAGCTACCATAATGTCTCCCCTTGCAATCACAAGATGGCTGCTATAGCCCCAAACATCACACAGAAAACTGCTCTTCTTTTCAAACACTTCTGTCTTATCGAGAAGAAAAAAGTCTTTCCCTGAAGTACCAGTAGACTTTCTCTTATATCTCATTGACCAGAACTGTGTCACAGGCCCACCCTTAGTCCAAAGAGGGAAGAGATCATTATAGTTGGCTTAGAACAAGCATAGTTTATCCTCTTGGTTTGGTCATATTGGATTCCACTGATACGGAAGAGGAGAAGCATCACTTGCATGTGGACAGCTCACAGTGTGTGCCACAAAAGCCATGGTAAAGCTTTTCGACCTCATCCTGAAAGCAGTGGGCTGTCCTCAAATATTTTTAAGCAGAAGGTGATAGACTCTACTGATGTTTTAAACTTGAAAGCAATATGATAACTAAATTAGAAGGGACTTGGAAATAAGACTGAAAGAAGAGAGATTCATTAGTAGGTTACTGCAATAATCCAAATATGAGAAGACAAGATTTGAACTAGGACTACGATTATAGAAGTGTAAATGAAGTGACAGATTTGAAAGAAGTGATAGGATGTTTATATCATATGATCTGAATGAAAACTGTGCACCATGTACAGATCAAGCTGTGGTTGTTTCCATTTGTGAATGAGAAAATAAGCGTACAAACATTAGAGGTGGCATGTTCAAGTTTCCCTCAGCTGCCAAACATTACCTGCCTGACAAAGCTTACCTCCCATGCTAGTAGAGTGAGATTTCCCCCGTTCTTTGGCTCTTTGACACATTCAACACCAGTTGGCTTTACTCTCTGGGGGGCCCCGCATCTACCTGGCGCCAGGTGGGTGTCAGACTGGGCAGGAAGCCTTCATTCTTTGCAGTTAGCTTTGGGGAAGATGACTGTAGCAGGATGTGTTGATTAATCAAATGTACCTTTAGCAGAGATGAGCAATCACAAGGCTGCACTATTCGTTCAAAGACTTAGCTCCCACTCCCAGGAATAGTCTTCAATTATTTTATGCATGGTTTGCAAGTGAAATCAGCTCATCTCCCAAAGACTTCTGATGCTAGAAAATTAACCTAATGGGAACTATAGTTTAGAGCAATGAATTCTTCCTTGTGAGTCATGAGAAGGACAATGAGGGAGGCATTTGGTGAGTGGTAACTTTAGTGACACTGTTGAGTGAGGAGTTGTGATAGGAACTAGCCTTTGTTATGCCTGTATTGAAGCATCTGATGACTGTCCATGGTAGATCTTATCTCATATGACAGTTAGACACTCATAAATGCAACTCTAAGGTTTTGTCTGTCTACCCCCATGAGAGTAGGGGTGATGCCTCATTTACTCACCACTCCCTTTCTGGAGGTTATCATAGTACATGGCATACAGGATATGCTCAATAAATATTTATAGAATTATTATTGATGAACTACTCTGTGCCTGTGCCTATACCATCTTTTTTAATCCTTCCAAAATTTTAACATAGGTTTTATGATCTCTATTTTATAGATAATGAAACAGATGCAGAGCTGGATAGTGAGTTAACTGAGGTCATACATTTAGTGAGTGGCAGAGCTAGGACTCAGACCCCAGGCTGTCCCTGGTTCCCATGCTCTTTGTTCTGTAAATGCAATTGGGATTTTCATTTCAGGTAATGATATTTCTCAACACAAAGAATCTCGGTGTTGATTTTGTTCTTTCCTTCGCTTTGTAGATGAGGGGGCTTTAGGCCCAGAAAGGCCAAGCAACTTAGTCCAAGTTAAATTAGTGCTCAAGCTCAATCTAGCCCAGCATTTTTCAACTGGACTTTGAAGTTGCCTCAAGATAAGGCAGCCACTAATTCAGATAGAGCCAGGCTTCCTGCAGGTTGGATTGAACCTATCTCTTCAGTGTGGCTGCATGTCTACATAGCAGAAAGGCATGAAAATTCTCAACCAAAGCAAGTTTCAAAATCTACATGGTTGTTTTCTGGTTCTCAGCTGTACCTGGCACAGTTTGCCTTCTGACTGAAGGAAAGGCAAGCCTCAAGCTTTTGGAAAGCCACTGCAAGCTTGCTGTTGAAAACTTCCAGGTTTGGATGCAATCTAGGCTCTGGTAAAGTACTTAAGCTAATAAAGGTCTAACGCTTCCTCCAGACTCCCTGCAAGCGCCTCACTGGCTCAGTGTGCGCAAACCTGGAGGAGAACGCTGTGTCCGTGGCCTGGACAGCCTCACACACGTGATTCTGGCTGGGCGCTGTACCAAACCAGGGCCTGTTGCACTCAATCCCTCCATTCTGTCTTGCCACTCTTCGCTCTAACATGCTACCCAAGTCTCTTCATCAAAAATGTGGTTTATACTTCCCTGAACTTCCTTCCATCTGGGAAGCATATTACCTGCACTAGGTTAAACCAGTTCAAACTAAAATCATTGAGAAATCCTCAGGTTCAACTGGCATCTATTTGCTCATCCTCTTCTTCCTGGGCCGAGTCACTTTCACAGTGCCAGACTCTGTGCCAGGCATACTATGCCAGACAGCTGTGAGTGACACTTGAGTGGGGGAAGAGATCGTATCACAAGACCTAGTGCGATCTGGGGTCATTTCTTTGCAATTCAATGGACTTTGTCTTCCTCTGGGGTCCAGCTAGGACAAAGATGACTGCCTCAATCCACACACAGTAACCCCAGGGGACCAGAGAGTATCTCTTTCAGGAGCTCTCCCTTAGGAGCAAAACATTTCCTTCCCCAGAAGCCCAACAAAGTATCTTCTGAGGTCTTATTGGCCTGACTTAGACACGTGCCTATTTCTGAGCCAATCCCAGGGACGGGGACATGGCAAAGATGATTGACTCAGACTTGATTTCTTTTTAAAAATAGATGTTTTGTTCCCTGCAACCTAAAAAGTCAGAACTTCCCGGTAAAAGCCATTTTGTATTCAGATTTCTGCCAGAGCACTGTTGTTTTATTAAATTGATTGTTTTCTCTATTTTTATCATCATTATCATCATCAGCATCATCATCATTAGGAAGGTGGATGTATTAAGCAAATCAATCATGAAGGAGAGAATGGGCAAATCTTTAACAATTGAGAGGTAGATTTCTTGCTGCTTCTAAATTTCAAAATTTCTCATTTTTATTCCAGCTTGAATTCATCCCGCAGGCAATGGGATGTCATCAAATATTTCTACACAGAAGGTGATAGGCTGTCATTTAGGTCGCAGTCATTCAGCGTGAGTCAAATCTGACAGAAGGTCAAAGCAATCAAGATGCCCTCAGGGGACAGCAGTTTAAATCCACATAAAGCAGATTGTTTTGAACGGGCCGGTCCCCCTGGATGTGTAGTCTGATTCAGGCTTGCCAAGGGAGCCTGAAGGTGCCACACTTGTGGGTAGTAACCTTCTCCCCAAGTCGCCTCTGATTCTCACCACAGGGACTCACACAGTGGGGTGGAAGTGAAAGCCCAAGGTCATGGCTCTGTGCCAGAAAGAAAGGGGACACATTTCTTTTACGCTTTTCAGGAGATACGTTTGGGGTTTTTGAGTAGCCAAGGAGAATTTGACAATTCTTGTCTCAGAAATAGATTAGCATCTGCATCAGTGGACTCAGTAGAGCAAATGGCTTTCCCAGTGTGGGCGGGCACCGTCCAATCCATCCAGGGCCTAGATAGAACAAAAAGGCAGAGGAAGGAGGAATTATCTCTTTCTGCTTGAGCTAGACATCCATCTTTTCCTGCCTTTGGACATTAGAACTCCAAATTCCCCAGTCTTTGTATCCCAGGGACTTACACCAGAAGCCCCGGGGTTCTACACCTTGCAGAGGCCATATTATGGGATTTCATGGCCTCCCTAATCTTGTGAGCCAATTTTCATAAAAAATCTCCTGTTATGTATTGAAACAGTCAAGCATCGCTTAGTGACAGGGGTACATTCTGAGAAATGTGTAGTTAGGTGATTTCATCATTGTGTGAACATCAGAGAGTGTACCTGGATGGTATAGCCTACTACATACCTAAGCTATGTGATATATCCTATTGTTTACAAACCTGTGCAGCATGTGACTGTACTGAATACTGTAGTCAATTGTAACACAATGTTAAGCATTTGTGTATCTAAACATAAAAAATTCACAGTAAAAATACAATATAAAAGGTAACTGATACATCTGTGTAGGGCATTTACCATGAATGAAGCTTGCCAGACTGCAGGTTGCCCTGGGTGAGTCAGTGAGTGGTGAGTGAATGTGAAGGCCTAGGACATTACTGTACACAACTGTAGGCTTTGTAAACACTGTACATTTAGGCTACACTAAACTTACAAAAGAAATTATTCCTTATAATAAATGCAGTAATAAATTAATCTTCAATTACTGTAACTTTTTAACTTTATGACTCTTAATTTTTTTATTTTATAATAACGCTTAGCTTAAAACACAAACACATTGTACAACTGTACAAAAATATTTTCTTTCTTTGTGTCCTTATTCTATAAGCTTTTTAAAATTTTTTACTTTTTAAATCTTTTTGTTAAAAACTAAGACACAGACACACACATTAGCTTATGCGTACACAAGGTCAGGATAATCAATATCACTGTCTTTCACTCCCACACCTTGTCCCACTGGAAGGTCTTCAGGGGCAATAACATGCATGGAGCTGTCAGCTCCTAAGATAACAATGCCTTCTTCCAGAATACCTTTCCTGAAGGTCCTGACCACAGCTGCTTTCCAGTTAACTTTTAAAAAAATAAGTAGGAGTACACTCTAAAATAATAATTAAAAGTATGATACAGTAAATATGCAAACCAGTAACATCGTCATTTTTCATTATTAAGTATCATGTACTGTGCATAATTGAATGTGCTAGACTTCTATACAACTGCAATGCAGTGGGGTTTGTTTACACCAGCATCACCACAGACACATGAGTGATGCATTGCACTACAACATTATGAAGGCTATGACACTGACAGACAGGACTAGCTGGATTTCCTAGGCTAAGAATTCCTAAGCCTAGCTGGCAAGGTGACCGCATCCACCTTTAAACATGGGGCTTGCACCTTAGCTCACACCTGACCAATCAGTAAAGAGAGCTCACTAAAAAGCTAATTAGGCAAAAACAAGAGGTAAAGAAACAGCCAATCATCTATTGCCTGAGAGCACAGTGGGAGGGACAATGATCGGGATATAAACCCAGGAATTCCAGCCGGCAAGGCTACCCTCTTTGGGTCCCCTCCCTTTGTATGGGAGCGCTGTTTTCACTCTATTAAATCTTGCAACTGCACTCTCTTCTGGTCTGTGTTTGTTACAGCTCAAGCTGAGCTTTCGCTCGCCGTCCACCACTGCTATTTGCCGCCATCGCAGACCCGCCGCTGACTTCTATCCCTCCAGATCGGGCAGGGTGTCCACTGTGCTTCTGATCCAGCCAGGCGCCCATTGCCGCTCCCGATCGGGCTAAAGGGCTTGTGGTTGTTCCTGCATGGTTAAGTGTCTGGGTTCATCCTAATTGAGCTGAACACTAGTCACTGGGTTCCATGGCTCTCTTCTGTGACCCACGGCTTCTAATAGAGCTATAACACTCACCACATGGCCCAAGATTCCATGAGGCCAAGAACCCTGGGTCAGAGAACACAAGGCTTGCTACCATCTTGGAAACAGCCCGCTGCCATTTTGGAAGCAGCCGCCACCATCTTGGGAGCTCTGGGAGCAAGGACCCCCCCCCCCCCCGCCAACAACATCACTAGGTGATGGGAGTTTTTTAGGCCCATTATAATCTTATGGAACCATCATAGTATGTGTGCTCCATCATTGAAAAGTTCTGTTTTTCTGGAGAACCTTGACTAGTACGTTGATAAATTGAATTTTAACCAAGCAATTATGTTTAAATGTTGACTTTTCTGGAGATGAATATGAGGTCCATGTTAGCTCCTGGACAGGCTACTTTAAAGCACTCCTCTCTGACCTGTCAAGTAAGACTTGGTCTCAGAGGCTGTGGTTCTGAGTGGTGTACCCCCATTTCCTAACTTAGTGACTTTGAGTAAATTACTGCTACTTTCTAGGCTTCAGTTTCCTCAGCTGTGAAATGAAAACAAGACTACTTCTCACTTAAAGAATTTGATGACATAAAATATCTAAGACTCCTATGGCTCACTGTTTTTTATTCATCCGAGAGGCCCATGTTCTTCCTAAGTAAGTCTCAGTTTTCTCACTTGTGAAAGGGCGGATCTGCCCTGTTTGCTGTAAACAATAACCCTGGATGCACTCCTGAGCACATGGTTACTAGGATGATACCCTGAGAGATCAATCTGAGGTGCACCATGGTGAGTGAAGCTGAGCAGGCAGGGATGTGGAGCATTCTCCAGGATCCATCTTACCAAGAAGCCAGATGCTCTGCTCCTTCCAAAAGCCAATTTACACTGCAAAGATTCTCCGTTCAAAGTAAAGTCTTGAGGGCCATTGTTTTCTACGTGTATTCAATTGTTGCTGAGGGGACTCTATGAATGGCTCCCACATGGTTCATCTTCTAAGTCGGAGATTTTTTTGAACTCTAAAGTCAGCTGAGGTTTGTTAATCATGTTGCCTTTCTTTTCCTAAAGAAAAAACATGAATGCAATTTTAAAAAATTCAAGTCAAAGTCTCTCTCCCCTCAAGACTTCCTGTCTATAACTGAAGCCATCTTCCTAAAATTAGCAAAGCATTCCTCTTGCAACAAAACAACAGTCCCCCCCAATTTTTTTTTACAAAAAAGGGGGGAGCAGTCTCCTTTTTGGACAGGAATTTATGTAAGAGAATTGGACAGGGGAAAAATTGAGCCTTTATCCAACTTCAGCAATAGCTTCCCCATGAGCCCAACCCCTGCCTGTTATTGGAATTATACCTCAATCACTTCAGGCAAGGGCTTTACAGAGGCAGAAACTTAGATCAGTTGAAACCAGATGCTTTAAATCAGTGATTCTCAAGCTTGAGTGTACATCAGAATCTTCTAGAAAGCTTCTTAAAAATACAGATTGCTGGGCCCCATCCACAGTGTTTCTAATCAGTAGGTCTGGGGCTGTGCCAGATATTTTGCATTCTAATAAGTTCCCAGATGATGTTGATGCTGCTGGTCCAGGTACCACATTCGGGGACCAGAGCTCTAAGTTAACAGTTTTCAGTCTACAGTGAAGTTTTGAGAAAAGAAGCCATTCTGACCAGAATCACTGGGACAGGCAGTTGACTTCTGGTCTTGGAAGGCACAGCTGGTCTTGGGAAATCTGGGTGTTGGCATTTGACCTCAGTATGGCCATCTTGGCCCATATAGGGGATACTCAGGGCACGTCTGTGATTGGCCTTCCTATGTCACTGTTTTAATTATGCCCCACGGGATGCTCTGGTCTCTTCTTTCCTCCAAGGGACTGTATGAGAATTGAAGTGGGAAACAACGGTTTTTGGCATCAATGAGGTAGACTTGGGTATGAAACTAGGCTCCTCTGCTTACTAGATGTGTGATCTTGAGCAAGTGAAATAACCTTTCTGATTCTGTTCACTTGTTATCAAATATGGATAATAATATTACACTATTATAATGGCTTACACACCTGGCTAAGGTCTCTATCCTCTCTCAAATCTATTTCCCCCTTGACAGGCCCCCTTCTTGGTAATGACACCTCCACCCAACTAGCAGTTCACGACCCCTGGAAGCTATTTTTGTCACCTCTCTCTCTGTCTCACTTCCAATCAATCACCATGTACTGTCCATCCTACATCTGAAGTGTTTGTTGGTCCTACACACATTTTCCCATTTCCGTTGTTTCTCCTCTCGTCTCCCCCAGACCAAGCCATTGGCTCTGAATTCAACTACAAAACATAGCTTTTGGCTTATCTTACCAGTTTCCATTTCATGTAGGATAAAATATAAAATCTGTAATGGAAACCACAAAGGGCCTACAGAGTCTTCTGGCCCTGCCTGTCACTGATGAGCACCTCTCACTTATTGCTTCTTTGATTCTCTGGGCTGCACTCAGAGGCGCTGGCCTTAGGATCGTTGACTGTGCCAAGTACTTTCCTGCCTCAGGGCCTTCACACAGGTTGTTTGTTCTGCCTCTTATGCTTCCACTTCATAGATTTTCCAGTCAAGCATTTGTATCTCCTGTTTCTCCGCCTGGATCCTTGCATTCCCAGATCTTTTACTGAATCCCTCCCTCACTTCATTGAAGCCTGCTCATATATCATTTTCCCAGTGAGGCCTTCTCTGACCATCCTATCTAGACTATCACCCCTAACCCCATCATTCTCAGTCCCTTCACCCTGCCTGAATTCTTGTGTAGTCATTATCATTAACTGACATAAGACTTCCATGTTTGCCTGTTGAGCATCTCCTGAAATAGAAGGTAAATGCCACAAGAGCCGAGATTTCGTCTACTTTGTTAATTGATATATCTCCAGGAAGTCAAATGGTACCTGGCATGTGGTTGATGCTCAATAAATATTTGCAATGAATGATGGAACAAATGGACCGGTACATGTATGTACATGACAACTATTGTTACTGACATCTCTGGTAAAAGGCACCTGGGCAGGGTCCCTAACCATGGAGTGTTTTCTCAGACACCGATTGCCAATGCAGTCCCCAAGGAAGAGATGAGCTAAGCACACTTTAGATGCTTGGGAATTATTGCTAAACCTTTATCTGGGCTCTTTGTATCATGTAAGCTACGAGGACTTCTTTTGCTTACACAGACACATGCCCGTGTTTGTAGCAGGGTGTGCTATGGCTTTTCATATGCCTGGTTCCCACTTGGCCTTTTGTGGTAGGAAGCAGCCCTTTCAGTGACAAGAGGAGTCCCCAGACCCCACTGACTACATCTGCCATTTGAATATGACTTCCAAGACAAAGAAGTAATCCAAAGAGAAAAGTGTTCCACATAAGATTGAAAGCCATTTGAGTCTTCCTATTGGATTCATGGCCCAATTTCAAGTTATAGACCCATGTCAGAATATCTTCACTTCAGGGAAATCTGGGAAAACACTAAGGAACCGTGTCATGTGCCTCATGACTTAGGCTATGGCTAACTCCACCCAAAGGTAGCCAGGACATAGACTCACCTGAGGCCCAGAAATGACATTAGCCAATCAGATTTTTACTTTTGGGAATTTGAACTGGAAAACACAGAGAAAATGGGGTTGCCCATAAAACTGAATCTGATGCAATAAATAGCATCCAGAAAGTAGACTAAAAAGCATAAGGAGTCATAACCAATCTGGATCTAAGACGCATTTGATTGTGTAGAGTAGGTAAAGGGAAGAGAAAAGGAAGAGGTAGCTGGTTTGCCATGAGTGAAGTGAGACATACAAATCTAGATCTAGAAACTCCTGTTATGGGGGACCTGCTTCCAATATTCTATTTGTCATGAGAGACTCATAGATCTCCAAGTCTGCATGTATTGATAATGCAAAGGTTTACTGTCATAGAGTGTCCTGACTACACTCCATAGTGCTGTCCTCTGACTGAGACTTCAGGATCACATTACCACGTCCCCCAAAAGGGAGATTTAGGTGGGTCCCTAGAAGCAGAGCCTGAGATCTGGAATCTTGTGATAGTGATTTATTGAGGGAATTCGTTTTGGAGAAGGGTAATGAGGCAGATGGGCTAGTACAGTAAAGGCAAATTAAGCAAAGATATGCTTCTTAGACTAGCTTCAGCCTGCTCCCAAAGGGAGCTTGTGAACATGAATTATACTACTGGGTTAGTCATTCACAGCTGGCTGTCCCTCAGAATGAGGAGATCATGTAATTCCTCTGAGAGAGGTGGTTAAAGTGATTCTCTGGAGAAGAGGAGAGCTGTGAGTTACTAGCAGCCAATCCTTCCTGGGGGAGAATCGTGAACATGGAAAAATTAATATTTCCATATGGGTGTGGCTCATTTCACTTCCTCTCACATTCTATTGGCTAAAATAAGTCACATGGCCATGTCTGACCTCAAGAGGATGGAAAAGTACAGAAATACAAGCTACACCAAGTCCCTGGAAGGAAAAGAACCAGAAATAATATGAACAGCTAAAATCTCTACCACAAAAGCTGTCCTGAATCCTATTCTGATCTATGTAAATCCCAACCATACTGTGGTCCCTGTTTTTTTTTTTTTTTATTCCCACCTGATGTTTGATTAACACTAATACCACAACTTTATTACTTGAGTTCCTTGCAATTAGAGGAACTGAAAAAAATGTATAAAATATTCATCCTTTGGAAACTATCTAAAGATTCAGTAACAAAATAAAGTACATAATGGAATTTCCATAAATGTAATATGATGCAAACATTTAAGAAAAGTCACATTTTGAGTCAGGTGCAGTGGCACATGCCTGCAATCTCACCACTTTGGGAGGCTGAGGAGGGCGGATCACTTGAGGTCAGGAGTTTGAGACCAGCCTGGCCAGCATGGTGAAACCCCGTCTCTACTAAAATATACAAAATTAGCCAGGTGTGGTGGCAGGCACCTATAATTCCAGTTACTTGGTAGGCTGAGGCAGGAGAATGACTTGAATCTGGGAGGTGCAGGTTGCAGTGACCTAAGATCGCACCACTGCATTCCAGCCTGGGCAACAGAGTGAGACTCTGTCTCAGGAAAAAAAAAAAAAATCAAATTTTGAGAACTTTTCTTGAAATAGGACCATATAAAGTTAAAAACATAAAAAGGATGCAGGACTGAGTGTACACATAACTATATATGTCTACCCCATATATGTGGAAATAAATGAGACTGGATGAAAATAACTGACAATGCTAACAATGATTAAAGACAATTTTATATAAGTTGAATACAATTTTGCCTCCATATTTTTACAATGAATTTGTTTACCATTATTCTAAGAAAAAAATAAATATAACAAAAGTGTTTTTCAAAATTATTTTATTAATTTGAAGTTTACTTTTTGGAAAACCTGGCCAGATTTTTACTTAAGTATAAATAGGAGAGAAAAGCTTTGTCTTGTATTTCTCAGGACAGGAAATTATGGGATGAGAAGGTTGATTCTAAGCAGGAGATATGAGTTGGTGGTTCTAAAATTTGGTTAGGACTTAGCTCAGTATTGAAATTGAGTAGGACAGAAACATCATCTTCTTTAGCAAAAAACCATAAGTGCAGTGATATCAACTGTGACCTTCCCTCTTATTTCTGGCTGCCAGATAGCCTCTCAGAGACAACTGAGGTCCAAACATTGGTCTTAGCTAATAAGGTAAATTCAATTGTTAGTTCATTTTCTGTACCTTTATTTCCCTTTATTTCCCCATCCCTACATCTCCAGTGACCTTCTCTCCCTCTCCATTCCGCCCTTTGCTCATCTCTCCTTTCTTCTCTTTCTTTGTGTTTCTTGTCTCCTTTTCTTTTCCTCCTGCAACGAACAATTAGTGACTGCCTCCCATGAGCCAGAAAAAGAGTTAAGATCATCATCCCATAATTCAACCTCCGGACACACAGGGAATGATACTAGCAGACTTGTTAAAATATCATATTTTATGCCTTTATCCTCTGTTGACTTCCAGAGAGGGTTCTAGTCCTGAATACATTAAATACACAAGGGGAAGGTGAAAATCACTGTGTATCTGAATAACAATATATTTGCCGAATACATTTGCTTCATCTGTAGTTAGTCAATAAACTAAACTGTTTTAAATTTCATTAGTTTCATTGATGATCCCTGATGGCTTACCATCATTCATAGATAATAAAGAGACATAAAATTATTAGTAGCAGAAAGAAAGAAAAGGAAAGAAGAAAGAAAGAAAAAGAAAGAAAGAAAGAAAGAAAGAAAAGAGAGGAAGAAGGAAAAGAAAAGAAAAGAAAGAGAGAAAGAAGGAAAAAGATAAAAGGAAGGAAGGAAAGAGGAATTTAGAGTACATAAATGAAAGAAAGCCAAGACTGACATTGGAAAAGTATATAACGAAAAGCCTTTTCCTTTGCTGTGACTGGCTACAAAGTCGACTTCATTTTTTAGTGGCCAAAACAAAAAGGGAAATATAGACAATTCACCAAGTATATTACATTACAAACTGGGAATAAGGGAAGTATAGACAATTCACCAAGTATATGACGTAAAAACTGACCAGTTTGTCAGAAGAACTATTTTTAATATTGAAATCAGACAGGACCTCAACTCCATGTGTAATGAATGAGGTCATCTACAGCAGCCTGACAGGGGACATGATGGCAAATGTCATCAGCCTGAAGCCTCCTTCAGTATAGGCTGACGCCAGCCCAGCAGAGCCTGCCATAAAAGCCAATCTGTGGAGCCCTCTTTGGATGCAACCCAGGCCCCCATCATCTTGCTAACCTGGTTTAATTAGTGAGAGATTTCAGAACTAGAAGAACAAATTGTTTTTGAATAGATCTTTCAGGTGATTGGTGCTGCCTTAATGACTGAATTGTGTATAAATATTTTGTATTCAATAAAACATATTGGGCACCAACTGTGTATCAGATATTGTGCTAACTGTTGCAGCAACTCAATCGCTTCTCAGTATTTAAGAACCTGAGACTCAGTGCAGACTTTTCAACAAAAAAGAATGAGGTCACTTGAATAATTTATTCACATACGCATCCAACTATCCACTCATTCATTTATTCTGCCTGCAAATATGTATTAAGGGTCTCCTATATGCCAGGCACCATGCTAAGTGCTAGGGTTAGAAAGATGAATAAGACTCTTGCCTTCAAAGAGTCACTATCTAATGATGGAGAGACACCATGTTCAGCTCCCTGCTATACTGAAGCTGTATACCAAGAACTATGGATACACAGAGGAGAGAAATAATTGATACATAAGTTATTTTTTTAGTAATTAATTCCCATGGAAGCAACTGGCTTAGACTGATAACTTTCCTTAAGTAGGATTGGTGGTGAAGGGAGAAATAAAGTGTACAAGACTTTGGAAATGAACAAGGATGGAGTAGAATGCAGGAAGTAACAGCATGAGCCCTAGCAGCAGATGAGCTTGAGGACTCCTCTGCTACTCAGTAGATATGGGACCTCAAGGCAATCATAATGCTGGTGCATTATGATCATCTGGTGTCTAATGCAGCACCCTGTCCAAAGCACTGATTCAAAACCATCTACGGGTGCTTGTATTATCATTCCGTCAAGTCCACCTTGCATGAGGATGTATTATTTGAACACCAGATGGGATTTGGATACTAAATCCTTTTGCAGGGCCCATAAGGACAGAAATAGATTTGACTGCAGAAGGACTGGCATCCAGGGCCTGAAAGATCATTGTGATGAGTGGGTCACCAGGCTTTTTTGTGTCCTCAGAGAGACAGCACCTGTTACGGTACCGTGAGTTGAGTGCTCACTACCCTGAGTGTTAGCACCTGTCCTGCTCAGAGCAGTGCTTTTTGCAGCATGAGGGGCTAGGGGTCTCAGGCTTATTTTCAGCTGTAGCCTCATCAATTTACTTTGGTGTTTTATTGCCAAAATATTGATCTGCTTGGGGGATTAAACAGCTCAGCACAATTTTTTTTAACCTTTGACCCTGATAAATTTGGAGAACACTTCTCTTCTTTACCAAGCTTTCTGAATTGTTTTAGAAAGTAGATCATCTGTCTATCTAACATCAATAAGAATAACATACTCTTTTATATTATTATATGTATATAATAATAACAATAATGTCTAACTTATTGGAAGCCTATTCTTTGTCAGGAACTATATATGCTTTACATGTATTATTTCATTGAATCCTCACTGTATCCCTGTAAGGGAGGTGTTTTTAGATGAGTCGACTGAGGACCAGGGCTGCTAAATCAATTGCTCAAGGGCAAACAGCTGGAGTGGAGCTGGGATTAAATTTAGGGAGTCTAAGTAGCGTCTGGCTGTAATAATTAGGCCTTTATGTATCTATGCTGTTGTCTATATATGTACACTGGAATCTGTATCTCTATCAGCATCTGCAAGTGTATTACACATAACTCTCTCTCTCTCTCTCTACCTACTTTGTATATTAAATGAAATGTTTGTAAAGCTTGGTCTCGTGCCCAATATATTGAGGAGTTGAATAAGTAGTAGCTATAGTCAGCAGTACCCTGTACAGGGCTATGTCTGTATATATTCTCCAGCCATGGGCGCTATAGCTTGGTGGTTAAAGAAACAGACCCAGGCTGCCTGAGCTGTCTGAGTTCAAATCCCAGTGCTGGCACGAATTATATGTGTGATCCTGGGTGAATTGTCCTCATCTGTAATATGGAAAGAATGATTACTATGTAGTTGTTAAAATGATTTAAAGGAACAATGTGCACACATGGTGTGTACCAGTATTACCATCATCATCAGTGTGAATGGAAAGTGAAGCTTCTAAAAGCAGGCGATCCTTCAGTGACCAGTGCAACCCAGGGGTGAACTTGTTGATTTTGGTGGGTCTCGCACATGTTCTGGCTCTCAAGTTTGAGAAATGAAGTTATGTGAGGCATGTCAATCTGGCCTCTCTACCCCCACCAATCCCATGGGAAAGAGATGTGTCCAGGCCAGCCACACAGGTCACTGGGTACAGATGCCCCCAGCCTTTGAAGCCCTGAGCTGATGGGAAGTGAAAGCACTGGCATCCCACTGGGCAACTGTTCTGCCAAAAGTTCACATTGCTGCACACTTGAGAACTTCCTGACCAGCTGACCCAGTGTCAAAGGGAGCTGAACCTCTTCTTGTCTCCAGTCCTGAAATGGAGTTGTGGGCAAATGCTTGCATTCACAGGACAGCACAAGGCATCAATGGCCTGATTATGTCAAGACATTTGAAGACAAAGCCAAATGGAACTTCAAAAGACTTAGGCAGGCCTGGGATCCCCTTTCAGAAGTCAGCAAGTTCAATCACTGATAAAGATCCCTATATTGGGTTCACATTTTGGCTTTGAAATTTCAGCTCAGATGGCAAATGAAATCCTTTAATGTGTTTAAACTTTTGGTAGAACTCTATTACCCTCTAACTCTTGCTGAAAAAGACATTATCTTTTGCATGTTGCATGAAGAAGGCTTCCCTTTTAATGTCACTTCCACATTTCTATTACAGTGTTCACAGAGCTTTCATAAATATGTGAATATGTGCATTTCTACACATATTTTCCCCTCTCAAATGAAAGAAAAGAGTGGAGAATTGGAAGCCTTAATACATATTTTTTTATTATATAAAGGATTGCATGTTCCTTGGACTGTGGAAAGGAAATACTTTCTAGCTATTTAGCTTGCCAAGTCTAGAATAAAGGTACGTAGAATCTTCTGAAATGATTTTTAAAGGAAGGAAAAGATTTTATGAAATGGGTTTTAATAAAGGCACTTAGGGAAATATAACTCAATCTAAAATATATTCTTACTTCCTGCCTATTTTTTTAAAACAATTTTATGTTGTATTTCATTTTTACACGTGGATGTGTGTAATTCACCGTTTTGGGGATGGGATCAAGAGGTTTTGCTAAAGTCAAACAGGTTTTTAAAAACTTTTATT
Source organism: Colobus angolensis palliatus (assembly GCF_000951035.1). NCBI lineage: Eukaryota > Metazoa > Chordata > Mammalia > Primates > Cercopithecidae > Colobus > Colobus angolensis. The sequence goes on along the minus strand of NW_012110919.1, from coordinate 17,053,276 downwards.
GTAAAATAAAACAGACATAAAAAGTTGTACAAAACAAACAGGTAGTGAATTATAAGACTAACACCCATTCAGATAAAGAAATAGATGTTTGTGAAGTATCCCAGAACATGTCACCTCCCTCGCTCCAAAAATAACCACTATCCTGACTATTATAATAATCACTTCCTTATGTTTCTTTATATTTTTTTACTCAAGTGTACATCCTTAGCACTGTGTATTCTTATTCACTTTTAAAAAATTGGTTGTTTTTAATTTCCTTTTAATCTACTGATTTTCCCTCCGTCTCTTGCTCTTGCTTGTAATTTATTTGTTCAAGATCCTTGATGGTTTGATCTGTAGAATTTCCCACTATCTATATTTTGCGGATTGTGTATTCATGGCGCACATGAGTACACCATGAGTACATGTTTCTCTGTCCTCTGTGTTACCTACAGATCACAGCCTCTGGATCCAGAGACCAACAAAACATTGACTCAGTTATTGTCACAAGATCACAGGAAGCAGCATGTTCTTTCATTAGATGGCATAGGACGGGCTGTCTCTCTTTTTGTGATATCACAGCCCTTGAGGCTTAAAAATGGTGACATTTAATTCTATGTCACATTTTACTTTTTAGCTGGAATAATGTATAAAGAGATCCTTCCCTCATCTATTGTTTTGTTACCCAGTTGTGTATGTATAAAAGTTAGGACAAATGCTTGATTCCTTCCCATTACTTACCTGTTTTCAAGATAACAGATTGTTTCCCTATAACCCTCTAAAAGTGACTAATTAGATTTTTTTAATGTGTCATTATGAACCCATGACTTTAAACATACAGAGTTTAAATACAGTACATTCTTATCTTTATTAAACTCAAAGTGTCCCATCTTTGGCCAGTGGAAAGCTCTTAAGGTTGGCAGCTGAGCTGTTTTGACTTGAGCATAGTAGTCTTTAGTAGCATCTTTTCTATTTGGTAGGATAAAATGTCCTAGGTGCACATCCCCCAGCTACACACATGCAGACACACACACACACACACACACACATCGCCAGTTGTCATTACATTTCTTGCTGCAGACTTGGAATCAGCAATTTATCCAAAAAACCGTGGTTTCTTATTGTAGGAAATAACATTTGAAGATCATAATTTGGACACTACAGTTGCTTATTGTAACTCGATTAGTCATTGTTTCTAGGTGTTTTTAGTAAATAGAATTGATAAACATATTTAAATGTATCAATCATAAGTTTGTAGTAGTCTTTCCAATTGAAATTCAGAGCTGGAGGATTTTAATTATCCCTTCCATATCATATATGTATCTGCTTTTTCCATGCCAAATACCTTGGTTCCCAAGGACACAGTGAAGGAGACAATGAAAATATCCCATTATTGCTCACTTGCTTTATCCCACACTACACATTATAGTCAGAATAACAACACTCATACTGCCACTACCAATTATAATTACTAAAAATAGCTTTTCTAAAAAAAGTTGGAGTTTCACTTTTATTTAAGATGGAGAAGGCCATAAAAGAATACATTCCCACCCTTAAAACAACAACAAAGTCATGGCATCTACAAATCTTATTATTTTAGTCCAACAGAGATCTCAGGTCTTAACACAACAAGGTAAACTGGATTCCAAAGACTGGTTATTCCTTCTGAGAAGGAATGGGACATCCAGAATGTTTTACCTTAGACGGAATGTGGGAGGAGGAGGAGGCAGGCATAAAAGTAGATAAGAACAACCAAAATTGTATCAACTTCTTAAATGTAAGTGTGGGCTAATGTGATGGTGTAGAAGTGCTGGGAGTCCCAGAGACAGGGGAAGTCTGTGTGTACTCAACAGCTCTTCTCCATGGGCCTCCACAGAGTACTCATGAGAAAGATGGGAGAAGGTAGGAGACCTGAGAACATGCTTCTCCACGGTGAAGAAGAGCAGGGTTTATGAACGATCAAAGGCAGCACAGAATTGCTAGGAGCAGCTTATCCACTCTGGACCCTGCAGGAGTGCATGGTGATGATCAGTTGACACCATGGGACAAGCAGAAAACTCTCCCTTGACCAGGTTTCATTTCTGATACAAAGAAAAAGTCCTCTGCTGCTGGAAGAAGCAATTTTACTAGAATATTTCTCATTATAGTTCAGTCTCTGTTGTTATTCTCAGGTACACAGGATTTTCTTTCAATATGTAGTTTTGAATGTTATTTAATTTTAGAAAAGTTTTCTTGAATTATAGTTTTTGGAATTTGTTCTGTTCCCTGGTTTTAGTTTTCTTGATAGGGGACTCCTGCTGTTGGATCTTCTTTACCTGTCTTCAATGTTTGTTACATTCTGTGGAGTACTTTTCAGCTCTTCATTTGGTTTTGATTTCTTAAAACTTTCTCATTTTTCCTACCTTCTCTGAAGGCATCATATGGTGTTTATTTGTTGTGTGTTTCTTATAGTTTAGTCCTCATTTCTAAAATATTTTATTTTATTTTGAATTATTTTTTGAGTTTTGAGGTTTTCTAATTCTGATTGATTTTATTCTTACATGTCTTATATACTTTTCTTAATGTCTTTTACTAATTTTAAAATAATAGATCATAGTTTTGATCTCCTCTGTGGCATGTCTTTCTGGTAAATTTTCATTGTCCATGGGGATGTTGCATATGTCTTACTCCCTTTTCTCTTAAAATAACTTTTTTTGAATTGACCTCCATTATTTTCTGTGGAAAATTAGCAAAATTGAGTTCTGCTCATTTCTAGAAGGTGGTTCTCTTCACATACTATTCCTAACTTTATAGAACTCACTCTTCTGTAATTTTCATGTGGTATTGAAAACATAAAGATACATGAAATTTATGAAATTTTCTGTTTGATTTTTTTCCTCTCCTCTACTTTCATCTAAAATTTCCCTTACCTTGTCATTCTTGTCTTGATCTTGCTAAATTTGATTTCACTCCCAGCATTTTTTCCTCAGTGTGAGACCCTGTCCTGAAAGGGAGAACTGGCTGCCAGTTTCAAGATTTCATAGAGGGTAGACCACCCCAGGATTTTCAGTCCTTTCTGTAGATCGCTTGTATTCACCCCTATTCCAATGGGTCAAGTCCCTGTCGGTGTCAGCTGCTGTTCCCAGACTACCCCTCTGTGCTTCTCAGAGAACACCCATAGGCTGACTGGGGTTCTCCTGTTCTCATGTCCTTGGTCATCCTGTGGATTCCTTTGCTTCTTTAGCACAGATAGAGAATCAATGCAGGTCTTGTGGTTATTGGCATTTTCCTCTCACCCACTGTATTTTTGTAGTTTGAAAGTATGCCTTATTGCTTAGATTTTTGCAAATACAGTCCATGGGTTTTGTTTTTCATTCCTAGTAGATCTGTGACAATTTCAGAAGATCTAGAAAGTATGCTTCCACTGCATACTTTCTAGATCTTCTGAAATTCCTTTTAGAATATTCCTCTTAGAATTCTTTATCTAGTTATTACTAAATAGCTGCTGGATAATTCCCCAAACAACTTTGTCTTTATTAAGTATATTTGGTTGAATTCCAACTTCCTTTGTTTTTTTCCAATTAATCTGCCCTTCTGGGGGATTCACCCGTTCATTAAACATTCCCTGAGGATCTACCACTGTGCACCACGTGCTGGAGATTCAAAGGTGAGTGAGACTCAGTGAGGTTGTGTGTGGCTGGCTGTAAATAATGACCTACATGAAAGAAGGACCAAAGAACAAAAGGCCAGGTTATTATGGACTGCTGGGCCTGGTTTTTCTGAATAGGACAGAACTGGCTTTTACACTACTCCTTGACTTATTTATTTCTTGTGATTTTCTTGGAACATTGTCTGAAAGCCTAGGTACCTAGCAGAATGACCCCCTTGCCATCACTACCACCACCCTCCACCATTATCTTTACTATAATAGTATACATGGGCAGAGGGATAATCAGCATAAAAAAAGAGGTGCTTTTGTATTCTTCCATCTTCACAATAACCCTGTGAGACAAGATTATTACAGGTGAGGGAGCAGAGGTTCAAAGAGAAGGCTATTCAACTCAGTACATGACTGAGCTAGGATTTAAAGTTTTGTGAGTCTATTGCAACGTTCTTCTTCTTTCCTCCATAGCCGGATGCCTTTGTTGTTTTTCAGAGTTAGTTTAGGGAGATTTGCAATAGGCTTCATCCTTCAAAGTCTTTTATAAGACTCACGATGGAAGATACTAGAGACTGGCTAACCCAACACCCATGCCCACCCCTTTCTCTCTTGTCTTCTCCCACTACAGAGGCTGGAATAGATAAAACCTTACTTTTCGAGTCTCCCTTGCAGATAGGGGTGGCCCTGTGACATAGCTCTGGCCATGAGATGTTTAGTGTTTCTCTCCTTTCGGTGTTTCTGGGAAGAGTCTGGCTTTTCTGACAAAAAACAAAAAACATGTGTCACGTGGCTGGTCCTGTCTCCTTACTCCTGCCTCTTCAGTTGGATTTGAACTTGATGCATGGTGCCAGGGCAGCTTTCTACAACCATGAGGGAAAGCCCAAGAAAATCACAGAGATGCTGGCCCTCCACCAAGGTTTCTGTTTAAGAAAATATGAAAACAACAACAAAATATTCTTCTGCTTGTTTAATCCACTATCAGTTAAATGTACTGATATTAACAGCCAGAAGTGTTGCTAACCAATATACTCGCCTTTGATATAAATAAGAACATTATAGACTTTTAAAACTTTCTTTATTCTAAGCAGTAGGAGGTGCTTAAGAGCATTATCTTAATTATAAAAAGTGATTCAGATACTACTGGGGATAGTGTTCCACTTTTGATTGACCCACTTATTTTTAGTCTTGCAATGTTTAACTTCATACTCAGCCCCACTTGAGGTTGACTAGCGGCTACTGTATTTGAGCAGTCAACATTCATGCGGTTTCTGTTTACTAAGGCATTAGCAGACACATAGGCTGAAATATATACCACCATATAATAGATCCCAGATGTGTTATTATATTTTTTAAAGAGAAGGAAAGGATATTTGGAAGAATAAGTAATCAAAGAGCACTTTCTGTCAATCTGATTGGGGTTGGTGGTAACTCTTCAGGGGGAAACAAACCAAACTTGGAATTAAAATACACTGGGATTAAGATCTGGTTCACTTTGTTTAAATTCAACAAGTAACCCTTGAGTCTTCCTAGAGCCAGATTACCTGTGTTAGCTCCTCTCAATAGCTCTATGGCTTTCTGATTGTTATCCCAGCATTAAAGAAAATTAAATTAAGGCTAATGAGCTGCAGGAGCTCTAGGTCACAGAGAAGCCTGACTGGGATTCCATCCTGGCCCATCTTACTCTAAAGTCCACATGATTGCTGCTTTCAAATATTTCAAAGGAAATTACAATGTTTGTAAGCAGAAAAAAAAAAAAAAAGCATTACTTTTAAAAAGCAAAGGCTATTCTGTAGAAGGGGACAACTTTTTCTGGTTGGCTCCAGTGAGTGGACTACTGACATTTTTTAATAGGTGGACATTACCAAAAGAAGCGTTTTAACTCTGCTATTATCATGCAGAAAAATCTCTATTTCCTGCCAATCATGCATTGGGCAACATGGTAGATGTGTCTCTAGATGAAATAAATAAAAATAAGATTCTTACCTATTCTGGAAAGAAAAACAATAAACTCACTGAGGAAATGGAATCCATACCTATAAAATGATTGTACATCTATCTTTGTGGTAGTCCCTGGTTTGGGGTCATATTCTGAACAGTTGAGGTTGGCTGATAGTCTATTTCTACATAACTGAGTGAGCAGAGAGAGAGGCAAGTTTACAGTTGGAGTTATTCCATCAACCCATTCCTCAAACTCTTCCACAATAGATTGTATGGATTTATGAACCATAAGAACCTAAGGGGTGTCCATCACAGGAAGGTAAATTCAGGGCCTACTGCCATCCTCCACACACACAGGCCAGAAGCAGATACATACCTGCCTTATTCCATGGACTATTTTCCCCTTTTGAGATTCCCATAGGGCTCTTTGGATTTAGGGAGTGAGTGTTAACCCTCCTATAGATTCCTGAGCCCTGTGAAATGACTCATTGAGTAAGGAGGTAGAATAATGAACCTTCTAGGATGGCTGTACATTTTAAGGCAGAGAGTAGCTGCTGGGAAGTTCTCCTTGTGTGGACTCTCTCAGTTGTAGTTACTGGCACTCTCCAGGTGCTAGCATGTGGATACTGCTTAAAATTTAAACTAACTTGATACTCTCTCCACAGTCTACAATGGGGATAGCTGGATTTCGCACAGAAAAAACCCCAGACAGCTAGAACTTTACTCATTCTACTATCTGTGAAATATTAAAAACATATAGCTCTCAGGAGGCTTGGAGCCTGTGCTTACAAAACGAAGTTGATGAAAGTAGGTTGTAAATTACTTCACCTGGATGGGCTTGGACCCAAAGCATCCAAAACTTTCAGCAACATGCGGATGGAGGAGAATGGGGAAAAAATCTACTCAATAAATCCAGCATGGGTGGGGTTACTAATTAAAAGCCAGCCTGAGAGGATACTCAGGCCTTGCAGATGACTATATAATGATTTTATCCCATTCTGGAAGCTGCCCAACAGAAGAGTGAGGAACAGTTGCAGGAAATTCTTGCCATTTACTCAGGAGTCATTGAGATAGAGCCAAAGACTCTCAATCTGAAATTATACAGAAAGACATGTCCCAGAAGTCAGGTCATCAAATGCATAATTCAGTCCCCAGGGAATGGGGGATCCAGTCCCCAGGGAATAGGGGAGTTGAGTATCACAGGAGGGCCCTGTTGAGGCTGGCTGGAGTTTCTGGACACTAAGTGCAAAGGCTCACAATTAGAGGGAATGTTTAGACAGAAGACCATCCTATGGCCTGGGTCCACTTAGGCACTGGGAGAGCTAAGATTTGAATATCAGAGCATGCTTCCAGCAGAAAAGTCCTCGATCTACTTGGCAGCCAGGAGAGTCGGAGGGTCTTCATGGGAGCTGAAACAGTCCACAGTCATGCCCCTGAGTTCTGGGACTGCGAGCCTGATTCAACTCCAAACCCCACAACTTCAAACCTCCCCGCAGGATGGAGGCTGTTGATGCAGCTGCTTGTGGAAGGAATTGGTATACCAGCCACCTGCTCCCTCCTACCTCCTTGAGGATTTGTCTCTGTCAAGTAGAAATGGACCTCTGACACCTCCATCCATTTCATGTCCTCTCTTCTGGTCAACTTGCCTCAAGCTGCCTTGGGTTCTGCTTCCGTCTTCCTTCTGCTCTGCTGATGCATCTTGCTGTTGGCATCTCACCTCATCCTTCACCAAACTTGATGCTTGGAACCACTTCTACAGTTTTGACTTTCACTTCCCTGGTCAATACAGTTCAGATCCTGCCTGGCTGTACTTCTTTCATTTGCCCTAGATAAGTCTGGTGATCTTGTACCTCAGCACAGACCCCTGGGGGAAGAAATCCTGCTGGGGGTACGCACACCCCGGTACAAGATCCAGGCAGAAATTGGGTGGGCTGAGTCCTGCAGGTGAGCATCATCAGCGGATGGGCAGCAAGCTACTGGAGGAGAGAGAGCTAGGTGACAACGAAGGAGTTGGACTTCTGCTCTCTTTGGATCAAGGGCTCACAATATTTTCTGCAAATTACTGATATGCTACTTTTCAGAAGGTCCCTAAGGTTAGGGGATAAATCTTCACCAGGTGGTGTTTTGGGATCTTAGACAATACATTTTGACACAAGGACAAAGTAAGGCCGAAGTTGGAACAAAATGTTCTCAGATGATAGAAGCTATATCTCCCATCACAACACACACACACACTCTCTCACACACACACACATACCACTTGATATGCTTGTAGATTACAACTGCACATGGGACATGAACACCCATCGCTCCAAGGAACATGAAAACACTTACTGGACTTCTTTCCTAAGCTTCAGGTGTGTGACTGCTCGCAGGGCAGGGCAGAGGGAGTTGTGGTGTTTCCCAGTCACCTGTCCACTCAACCCCAGCCCGGCCCGTGCAGAAGGGAGCCATGGGGTGTTCTCACACTAGGCAGCACTGACTTGGGAGCTGGCGCCTTGCTTCCCGCTGCCATTGGCAACTGTCCCACAAACCCTTCCCATCATCCACCAACATACCCAAAACATACTTCAGGGAAATGAAAAAACTGCTCCTGCTGAATCTCTGTGGTCCCTCAGATCCCCTTAATCATTTCTGGAAATTCTGGGGCACCCCAAAGTGAAGCAGTTCGAACTATGGAAATCGCTTCTGCCTGCAGCATCTGTCTTCCAGCCTGGGAGTTGCACCGGGAGTTATTTTTATAGCTTTCGATTCTGCCTCAGGGACCAAGGCTTGAAACTAGCTTAAGAAATTTAGATGAAACAAATTTGCAAGTCTCAACTGAAATCTTGGAGCAGCTGATCTAACATCTGCAGTACCTAACCACTCCGACTAAGTGCTTTCTCATCCTTTCAAAAACCATGTTGTCAGCCTAAAAGAGGAAGAGGAAACCGACAAAGTTCTGATGATGCTTACAAGTTGATTTCCTGCCTTCGTTCTCAAATAGTTCCGCTCAACTCTTTGGCTGCTGGTTTTAGAAACTACACTATAAATATTAACAGTAATAATGCTACTGCTTGGTATTTACATCAGAGATCCTCCTCCACAGTGACTGCCAGGTGCTTTCCATATTGTCTGGTTGTGTACAGTCTGTGCTTGGCTCAGCCCAGAAGTCCACTGTTCTACAGGTCCCTTCTAATTGTTTTTTCAGTGGCTTGAATTTCCACATCTAAAAGAGAAGTGCCTGCTCTGCAAGTACTGACTGTCTCAGTTTCCCTCTTCCTTATGCCCCCTTTTAGCACTCCGCTCCCCGTCAATCCCTCCTGCCAGCACCTATCCAAATTCAAAGTAGTGGATTTAGTAGTAGGTGCAGTATGAGTTGTGGGAGTCCGTGTTGGAGAAAGGATGCAATGGAAGGAATGTTCGTGTTCTCCTGAAATTCATATGTTTAAATCTAAACCCCCATTGTGATGGTATTAAGCTGGGCCTTTGGGAAGTGATTAGGTCATGAGGATCCTTCATGAATGGGATTAGTGCCCTTCCAAAAGAGGTCCCAGAGAACTAATTGTCTTGCCTTCTTTCCACCATGTGAGAACATAGAAGTACCCTTTTGCAACCAAGAAGAGGGCTCTCACCAGAACTCAACCATGCTAGCACCTTGGTCTTGGACTTCCAGCCTCCACGACAGTGAGAAATAAATTTCTGTTTTTTTTATAAGCCACTCAGTCTATGGTATTTTGCTATAGTGGCCAGAGCTGCTTAAGACAGAGGATGTTGTGATTTGCACAGTGAAGAAGAGGAAAGATGATTTCTCTTTCTCTATCTGAAGTCCTGATTAAATTTAAAAAAAAAAAAAAAAAGTCTCTGTAAAGAGTAGAATGATGGTTACCAGAGGCTGGGAAGGGTAGTCGGGGTGGTGGTGGGGAAACGAAAGCGATGATTAATGGGTACAAAAATATAGTTAGATAAAATAAATAAGATTTTGTATCTGATAGTACAACAGGGTGACTACAGTCAACAATAATTTATCGTACATTTTAAAAATAACAAAAAGAATAATTGGAATGAAATGATAAAGGCTTTCGGTGATGGATACCTATTTACCCTGATGTGGTTATTATGCATTGTATGCCTGTATTAAACTATCTCATGTATCCCATAAATACATATACCTACTCTGTGCCCATAAAAATAAAAAAAATAGTATCTGCAATCATCAGGTCCCTGTTGTTTGCCTAAAAAATCAGGGATTTGTACCTGTTTTTCTGAGGTTCCTAAGAACTCTGATGATGATCATTCTTGAGCCTGTCATGACTCACTTTTGGATCATCAAGGTGGAAACCTATTGCTTTTCCTTTGTCCCCAAATGCTTTTTCATCTAACTTGCTATAAAATGAATGTTTCTTCCTGCCCCCCCACCCCAAAATAGCGTTTTTTTCCTATCATGAAAAGTGAAATGTCAACAACAAAAACAGATATTTTTGCCATAATTCTACCCTACTTTAGGCTGAAAATCTTTGGAGAGTTTTTGTTGTCACAATGATTAGAGAATTCTGCTGGCATTAGGGTGGTGGGAGGTCAGGGATACCCCATGCCCTGCAGGATTCAAACAGTGCCTGACATGTTCACAGGTGCTTAACAAATATTTGTTTACTGAGTGAGCAGGAGCAGGGGTCATCATTTCCGAGGCCTCACTCCTTAGGGGAGCAACTTGCTTATCTGAGCACCTTCAGGTGGGTCATGCACACCCACAAATAGAGCAATTTCCTCACATAAGAATGACAGTCTTTGGGCAATTACTCATTCTCCTTCTCTAAGCTGTCACTTTCTCAGGCATGTGATGGTCATTTGAGCTGTTCACAACTATTCCCAGATCTCTTCCTTCTGGACATAGAATAAGATGACAGTTTCCTACCGTTTTGATGCTAGCAGTGATCATATAACTTACTTGGCCAATGAAATACAATGGGAAGTGATGCGTGTCATTTCTAGGGAGAGGCTTCAGAGCCAGTGTGTAATTCACCATCTCCTGTTCCTGCCGCCACAGCAGTCATGGATCCTTGTCATGAGACTGCCTCTGTGTGCCTGAGTGGCTGGGGAGAGCAGAGTCTCCTGCCGAGTTGTGTTGGATGGGTAGGATCTAAGTTCCACCGTGATGGACTGATAACAGAATGTGAGCAAGGAATCAGGTGCTGCCTTGTTAAGCCACTGAGATTTGGCAGTTATTTGCTACTGCCATAACTTTTCTTCTGACTGCTATAATCTAATCTGGAGTTTTCAAGGAAACCAGTAAGAAGTATCCCTACTTCTTCACCCAACAACTGAACAAAATAAGAAATAAGACAAAAAGAAAGACAGATGGAGGCCAAACTCTTAGCTTTATTATTAACTTAATCCAGACAACACTGGACTGAAGCAGAGATCCCCGTGAAGAGTGTAGGGGTAGTGAGGGATGGAGTCGGAGGCAGACCTGCTCAGCCAAGTCTTAAAGGTTTATCTGGGCATAGGTTCCAACTCCAGCTACAGTAGTATATTATTATTTTTCTAGGGTGGCCATCATAAATACCGCAGACTGTGTGGCTTAAACAACAAAGTTTTCTGTTCTTACAATTCCGGAGGCTAAAAGTCTAGCATCAAGGTGTCACCACAGGTGGTTTCTTCGGAAGCCTCTCTGCTTGGCTTGTAGATGGTCATCTTCTTCTATTTGTATCTTTATGTGGTCTTCCCTCTGCATGTGTCTGTATCCTAATCTCCTCTTCTTATAAGGACACCGCTTATATTAGACTAAAGCCTATTCCAATGACCTTATTTAACCTTATTTACTCCTTTAAAGGCCCTCTCTCCAAATACAGTTACATATTAAGTCACTTGGGGGATTAATACTGAGCTTAGAAATTTGCAAGGGAGGAGGAGACATAATTCAGCTCACAACAGTAGACTTCTCCCCTGGCAAAGCAGCTGCAAAGAACAAAACACGTGGAGCTGAGATAAGCGTGCCCCGTTACAGTCTTTGCAAGTGGACTATTCACACATCACTTATTCCAAATGGACCATTCACCTATCACTCAACCTCTGGGAGTAAAGGGGTGAAGAGATGCCAGCTTTTTCCCATCAGCGGAACTCCTTCCACATGGAGGAAACATCATGGGGAAAGTTCCCCGTGATGTGGGGAAGACATGTGTCCCTACCAACAGTCCACATCTGATTCGAGCTTATGCCCTCACGGCCAAGTGCAGCACTTGGCTCATGGAAGGCTCTCAGGAAGACAAAAGGGTCTCTTAAGTGACATGTCTTACATTATTTTGTTTGTTTTGGTTACAACACTGTTGTGCCATGTTACTCTTTAGTCCGTTTGTCTCTTTTTCGCCTACTCACCCCAACTGTAGCTCTGCTAGGAGAAAGAACTTCCTAGTATCCCCAACTACACCCTGCATTGTACCAGGTGTACAGCAGCTGCCCAATGGGGTGGTGGCACATGGAGCTCTGGGTTTATTTTTGTTTACTGAGTTTCTCACACGGCAAATGGGCCTGAGAAATGGAATGTGGTCAAGTGGAGCCTAACTAAACAGATGGGAGGAGAATCCTTGAGGTGTAGGGATGACCACTATCTTCCCAGGTAAGACTACGCCACAGTGGTAACAGCCTGTGGTCCCTATGATCCTAAAAGGGTAGCTGGGTTGGCCTGCCAAGTCCCCCTGCTTTGGGGAAGGAAAATGAACATGAGGGAGGCAAGCCAAACGTGCATGGCTCTGCCCCAAGAAGCCAAAGTGGCCGTTTGAAAGATTAATGGGGCATTTGGCTCTCAGCTTCTTAACAAGGAGGAAGGGAAAAAGCTTTCTGAAAAACACCAACAGCTTCTGGCAGGGATTCCAGAGGAGGGATTGAAGGCTGCAGGATAGGCCTTGGTGCTTTTTTCCCAACCCTGGTTTTATTTTTTTTCCACAGCCTCTCTCATCCTGCTTCTCTTGCTTCCTCTTCTTATTTCTTCTTTGGTGTTTTGGCCTCCCAGAATGATTTCTGCCTTTCCTTTCATTTGCACTGCCATTAAATCTTCTTTCTGTTCTCATTTGTCAGAGGTACATGGGAGAGGCACTTTGCAAGGTAGAAAGACACAAACTTCAGAATGCAGCCTGGGCTTGCAGCTCAACTCTGCAAATTTCTAAAATGTGAATAGAGGACATGGATTGTGTTTGTCCCCTTTTTAAGGGGATGGTGCCCATATACTTCTTTGTAGAAATATTCCTGCCTACTGTGGGTGATTCTGGCGGGGATATCAATCATGCGGCTGCTGCACTTGCCTTGCCACAGCAGCAGGTATGTGATTGGAGTTCACGATTCTGATTCCACCTGTTGTGCTCATTGGCCCAAGGCAATCAAGCTGAGCCAATCAGGATTCTTCTTAAGCTGCAAGGTGGAAGGACCATGGCAGCCTGTGGCTTGTGGGGCCATCTTTCCTCCCAATGGAGGGAAGGCTTCTAGAAGGTGCAGCAACACAGAACAAAGCCACATTAAAGACAGGGCACAGATGGGGCACCTGGGTCCAGGAAAGGAGCTGGATTAACCTCTGCATGCTGTAGTTTTTTATCATATGAGTCACTTTTTTTTTTTTTTTTTTGGTTTCTGTCATTCTTGAACTTGTTTGAACTTGGCTTCTGTCACATGCAACCAATAAAGCCCTAGTGATCACATTGTGTTTCTTCAGGCAACTCATTTAACTGTTTGGAGCCTCAGTTTTCACCTAAAAATGGACTCATCTTATGCTCATCTAAATGGGGTGTGCCCCCAACAAAACATGCTTCCCTCTCCTGTAAGAACCAGCATGTCTTTGCCTTTTTTTTTTTTTTTCTTTTTTTTTTTGCAGAGTCTCACTCTGTCACTCAGGCTGTAGTGCAATGGCATGATCTCAGCTCACTGCAGTCTCCACCTACTGGAGTCAAATGATTCTGCTGCCTCAGCCACCCTAGTAGCAGGGATTACAGGTGTGCACCACCATGCCCAGCTAATTTTTGTATTTTTAGTAGAGACGAGGTTTCACCATGTTAGCCAGGCTGCTCTTGAACTCCTGACCTCAGGTGATTCACCCGCCTCAGCCTCCCAAACCGCTGTGATTACAGGCGTCAGCCACTGGCCTGGCAGAACCAGCATGCCTTCTTGCACTCATTTCTGGACTAGACTTTTTCTCCACTAGACAGAGTTGAGGGACTGTCTTTTCAGCACTTGCCCTGGAACAAGGAAAGAGTTCAACCATTGTTGATTCACTTCTGTTTTCCCCTCTTTCTCACTTCTTTCAGAAATCTAGTTACAGCCTCTTGCTTGTACCTCTTACTTCTTTCCTTCTATTTTCCTTCTTTTTTGGGCCAAGTTTCCAGTGTATTTCCCCTAATCCTCCCACAGGTACATTTTCTTGCCTGGGTACTCAATGTACGTGGAAAAATTATGGTCATTAGTAATTGTGTGTCCAAGTGATGCTGTAAAGAAGTTCTGCTCCAGCTGTCTTTGCCATGGAAGGGCAATTAGCCAACTGTGCCTGCAAGCATCTAGTTGTTGTAAGTATCACAAAGCTTTAATGCCTAGAAATCATTGCTGATATAAGAATTTTGTCCACCCATAGGGAATTTTAGCTTAGTGGTGAAGCGACCACTCATGAAATTAGTCACGTGCAGACTCTATTTCTACCCATCCTCCCCAAGCCTGGCTGACACAGTCTTCTTTTTCTCTATATTTTTCTTTTTAAATTTTTTTTAATTCTTTTTTTTTTTTGAGAAGGAGTCTCGCTCTGTCGCCCAGGCTGGAATTTTTTTTTTTTTTTTTAGATAGAGATGAGGTCTCTCTATGTTGCCCAGGCTGGTCTCAAACTCCTAGGCTCAAGTGATCTTCCTGCCTTGGCCTCCCAAAGTGTTGAGATTACAAGCATAAATTATCACACCTGGCCGCAGTCTTCCTTATAAGTGGCATTTTTATATTTCTCTTACATTGGAACATTCCCACACAAACTCAAGATGATCCCAAGGTGGGCATGTTGCCAAAGTCCTTTTCCTCCTTCTGCCCAAACTGCTTCTTTCTCCTGGTTTTCCAGCCAGGCACCAACCTTCTCCCAGGCACCAGGCTTCCAACCTGGGTGGTCATGCTAAACGTTTTTCACTTTGTCCGCAAGCCATGAATATTCCATCTCAAACCCATCTCCTCTTTTACTGTCATCATCCCAATTCAGGACCACTTACCTTTCACCTGTGTTATTTCAGGAGCCTCTGTCTGCTCACGGAAGTGAGCTTACTTGCTCTTGGGAAGGTTTTGCTAGCAAGAGGCAATTCTGATCCTTAAGTCCATGTTTCCCACCTGCGATGGACTCAACCGTGTCCCTCTCCCCACCCCAAATTCATGATTTTTATGTTGAAGCCCTAACCCCCAATGTGATATTTGGAGATGGGACTTCTGGGAAGTAATTAAGCTTAGATGAGGTCATGAGGGTGGAATCCTTACGATGGGATTAGTGCCTTTGCAAGAAGAGACACCAGAGAGCTTATTTGTTCTCTGTCTGCATGCACACACAAAGAACGGGTCATGTGAGTACACAGCACAATGGCAGCCATCTACAAACCAAGAAGGGAGCCCTCACCAGAACCTGATCATGCTGGCTCACAGATCATGGACTTCCAGCACCCTGATCATGGACTTCCAGCCTCCAGAACTGTGAAAAAATAAGTGTTGTTTAAGTCACCCAGTCTGTGGTATTTGGCTACAGCAGCCTGAGCTAAGACACCACCCCAAATTTGCTACAATTAATACACAGATCCAGGAGTGACAGCACTTATCATAGATGCTAACTATTTGGAGGAACTTCTTTGACCAGAGTTCTCAGCCTCTGAAAAGGACCACTTTCCTTATGAAAATCCATGCTGTCTATATGTTTTGGGGATAAGTCAGTTTCATTACTTATGTGATAATCACACCTCATGTCATCTTGTTTTCAAAAATAACTGTTTAAATTGCTATTTAAATGTGAGATGTATGGTCATGCAGGGTGGTTCTCAGTTTTTCCTTCGCTGTTCTGGCTAAAAAACAAAGAAAACGAAACAAAACAAAATACAAGTAGCTGAAACATTTTCCCATTTAAAATTCTCCTGAAAACAACTATCTGGGTTAGTAAGATGGACAATCATCTGCTTATCATTTCAGTGCTCATCACCTGTTTTCCTAAATTTGTTTATATTAGCAAAGCTCAGTGATTAGCGAAGCCCCTGACTCTTGGATGTTCTTAAGTCTTTTCATCTTTTGAGTCATGCTTGCATATCTTTGATGTAAAATCAGACTTGAGGCCTCAGCCTTTGAAAATAGCAGTCTGGCAGGGTTGTTGGAGGTTTCAGGAGAAACAAAAAGCAGCTTAAGCCAGGGCTTTGAAAGCTTTTATGGATGTTATTTACAGTCACTGAAGGTCAAAAGACAGGGAAGAACCAAAACAGAAGGAGAAAAATATTGTAGGTATGAGTCTAGTAGTCAGGGTGATGTTAAGTTACGCTGCAGTAACACACTCCCAGATTGCAGTGACTTTCACATGAAGATTTATTTTGGTTACATAAAGTTCTTTGCCAAGTCTCATGACTCTCCAAGGAAACTCCTTTCCAGGTGGTGGTTCAGGGAGCCAATATGCTTTTATCTTGTGATTCCAGTAGCTTAACACATGGCTCCTAAGATCATTGAGTTTAGGAAAGATACAGCCAAAGAATTATAAAGGAGCTTCTCACTCCCTCAGCCTGGAAATGATACCTCGTTACTTTTGTTTATAGTCCACTGGCCAGAAAGAGTCATATGGCTTCGACTGACTTGGAAGGCAGTGGTGAAGTGGGTGAGTGCATGCATATTCAATGAGCAATCAGTGTCTTGGCCTCGAGGACAAGGCTCAGGTAAATTAATTTACTTTTAATTCAATTACAAGGCAGTCTCCTAAAATGTATGAAATTTTCATATTTATATTTCTTATTTTCTAAGCTAGAAACTGTAGCAGAAGGAGAGGTATAAAAGGGAGAATAGTCATTTATTCTTTGATTTGGCTTTAATTTCCTTGGCAGACAAATTAATTTCACATTTTATCTCATTTTAGAGATGTTAATACTTTTTAAAAGAGCATCACAGAATAGTCTGGGGACCTACATTCTAATCCTAATTATTTCAGTAGCTAATCTGCGACCTTGACTGTCTAACTCTAACTGGCGTCTCTGATTTTTAGTGTGCTCATCAGAACATTGGACATGGTAATTCACCTTCTTCACTAAGTTATTGCAAAATTGCAATTCAATGTCTGAAGTGCTTACCAAAGTACTCCGCACATGGCAGATGCTAAAGAGTTTGTTGAATGACTGTCCATGAGCCAATTAACTTAACTGCTTCCCTTTTATTCTAATAGAAACTGCTAATATCACGATGCAAAACATAAATGGTGCAAGGGGCGTGGGGTCATTTTAGTCAACCAGAATGTCATGGTTGATAAATGTATTCTTGTGTGGACATGTTTAACAATGAAAACAATTCTTGCTCTACTCTACTGAGCTATTATAAAACTCAAATTAGATTACCTGTGAAAATGCTAGGTAAGCTGAAGTGACATGCAAATATAAAATGCTGGTGTTAATAATATTGTGACCAAGGCTGGCTTCATTGGCGTGTGAACTGTGTAGTGACATAGGGCCCTGCACTTACGAGGGTTCCACCCTTGGTTGAATGATGTACTATCATCATCTTGAAATCTTAGTATTTTTTTTTTTTAAACAAGCGGCCCCACAATTTCATTTTGCACTAATTATATAGTTGGTCCTGGTTGTGACTCAAAATGTTTCTTTTTACAAAAGGAGAGCCTTAGATGCTTTTACTGGTCCCTTTCAGTCCTAAAATTATATGATTCTAAAAAATATTCTAAATGGTGTACCATTTTTATTTATTCATTTAAAAAATCCTTCTAGTTCTACCATTCTTCTATTTCGATTCAACATTTTTTAAAGTATCTGTTATTTCTCACAAGCTCTCAATCTTTCACTTTCCACTTCTGCAAAGCTCTGGGAAAAGATTTTATTTTCCCCACTAGATTCGGTCTACTTAGCTAAAATCCTTAGAGACAATTTCAACTTTGTGTTTTTATGAGGCCTCTTTCAAAGTACACTGTGCTGCTGCACACTTAACAGTCTGGATTCTAGGCTGAAGACTTGCATTGATATTGAGTAATACATTTTATGTTTTTACAAAAAGCATATTTTTAAAACATCTACATTGCAAAGGAAACTTAGAAGTCACAGTCCTCTTCCTCTGAATCAGAGAAGCTATAATGGAGCAGAACATGTAGAAGACTTGGCATTAGTAGGTTTATGTTCAAGTTCTTGTTCTATCATTTACTGGATATGTGAACCTAACTGAGTTGCTTCAATCTCTCCAGGCCTTAGTTTTCTCATCCGTGAAGTGGGGTGGCAGGGGGAGGGGTAGATATTATTTGCTTCATAGGGCTCTGGGGGAAAGAAATGAGAATAATGTCCTTAAAAATCTTTTGTAAGGAGACTAACATTCTACAAGTTCTTTTTTTTCATTTTAAATAATTTCATTCCACAAATGAATGAATGAATCAGCCATAAAAATCTAAAGATCTGAAATGAACCCTATACCTCCTGCACTATTTCTTATGATGGTTAGCTTAGCAGATTCCACTGGGTTCAGTAAAAAACAGGTCAACTTGTTGATGAATATTCATTTAATGAATACCTTCTCAGCACCCAATATGACCTGGGTACTTTGCTAAGCATACATCAAGAATTCTGATGCTATTATTATTATTATTAAATTAAATTAAATTTTAAGTTCCAGGATACATGTGCAGGAAGTGCAGTTTTGTTACATAGGTAAATGTGTGCTATGGTGTTTTGCTGCACCTATCAACCCATCACCTAGATATTAAGCCTAGCATGCATTAGCTATTTATCCTCATGCTCTCCCTCCCTCAGTCCCTCTGGCCAGGCCACAGTGTGTGTTGTTCCCCTTCCTGTGTCCATGCATTCTCATATGACATGAATTAGAAAAAAACTACTTTAAAATTCACACGGAACCAAAAAAGAGCCCATATAGCCAAGATGATCCTATGCAAAACTAAAAAAAAAAAAAGCTGGAGGCATCACGCTACTTGAGTTCAAACTATACTACAAGGCTATGGTAACCAAAACAGCATGGTACTGATATAGAAACAGATACATAGACCAATGGAACAGAATAGAGATCTCAGGAATAAGACCACACATCTACAACCACCTGATCTTTGACAAACCTGATAAAAATGAACAGTGGGGAAAGATTCTCTATGTAACAAATGGTGCTGGGAAAACTGATCAGCCATATGCAGAAAATTGAAACTGGACCCCTTCCTTACACCTTATACAAAATTAACTCAAGATGGATTAAAGGCTTAAATGTAAAATCCAAAACTATTGGTGGGAATTCTGATGTTATTAATTCACAGTCTAATATATTCTAAAAAAACAAAACCACATAGCATTATACATTCCATCATAAATATTTTGTCAGCAAATATTCATGGACATCCATTATATGCCAGGTTTGTAATATGAAGATTTTTAAAGGAGAGATAGAAGTTGCTATGGGGATCATAATAAAGAGTCTAACCAAATCTCTCTCTTTTTAAAAAATATGGCAAGGAGTGGAGGAAAGTTATTGGAAAAAGCTGGAAGAAGAAGTCCTCAGAGAATTAACAGTAAAATGCCAGGATGGGCCATTTCAGATGAGAAAAAGTAAGCCTTGGGCTGAGATGGAATGGGAAGGGGAGAGAAGTAGAAAATTAGATGCTCTGCATAATAGCCTAAGAATTATAAATGTCTCCAAGGAACATCAAAAGCAAGAGAGTAAAGGAACCTAGAATAGAAGGAACTAAGGGAGATTAATGGAAGGAAGGGGTGGGGAAAGAGAGAGAGAGAGACAGTGGTGAAGATTTAGGAAGCCTGGGCCCTGAGAAGGGGTGGCCAGGGAGAAACTTCCTGTGGGAGGAATGGCACTGCTCCCAGCTGTGTCAGTTGTGCACTGCACAACTCCAGGGAGAAATATTGGCAATATTGGCCTGCTGGTTCACATAACTATTAGAACAATTTCTCAGCAAATTGTTAAACAAAATTATGGGAGGCCATTATTTGGGATTGAACTCGTGCACTAGGCCACAGCAGACCAGACCAAACCAAAATGGAGTCACTCATGCTAAATGTGATATAATCAAACTGAAACTTTAAGGAAGTAGATAGGTTCTAAAACAGACCATGTTTTGTTTAACTGCAGCACAAGAAGGTCCCCTCTACTCTAACCCTTACAAAAAATTGCCTGATGTCCTTGTTCCCAACTTACGAAACCCATTGTTCTGCTATTTCCCAGTGGAACTGGAGAACAAATACGTACATTTATGATGGTGACAGAATGAATCAACACCTAAAGTTGGGGTAATTGTTAAATTAAGTTTAGCCTAAAGCTGCCTCCTTCTATACTCTACATTCAGCATAAGTGTTTCCCCATACATAGTGAACTGTAACCTGATTGGAGGTATAAACAGACTGTAACCTATTCTTGCACCAATCACCAAGTTTTGGTCAATCAAAGATAGCCAGCTGTTTAAACTGTGTTCAAATAAGCCAAACACTGGGCCATAACAAATCCGGCTATTTCTGTACCTTACTTCCTTTTTCTGTCCATAAATCTTCTTTCATTTTGTGAGTATGTTGTAGCCTCTGAACCCGTTCCAGTTTGGGGGCTGCCTGATTCATGAGTCATTCTTTGCTCAACTAAACTGTATTAAATTTAATTTGTCTAAGGTTTTCCTTTTAACAAGGTGATAATAAAGACCTTGAAGGATGCACTCTTTTTAAGTTTACAGAAAGTTGTCTTTTGGACTAGCAGGGCTACATGGTCAGGGGAATTTTGAGAATAGTTGTTCACCTTTATATTGCTTCTGGCAATTGCTCTTGGGCATCACCCCAAAATCTCCACTTAAATTACACTATACATAATTTCCTTGTATGGTTATGATTTTGGAAAATTCAGGGAAAAGTTCAGCATGGTGGACATAGGGTGGTAGAGAGGAGGAGCTCTACAAGGAGACATCAAGAAATGGAGAATTCTGCAGAAACCTGGACTCCCCAGGAAACTCATAAGTACCTGGGAAATCCCTGCAGATGTGAGGGATTGGGAAGACACAGAACAGTTTCCACTTCTGTGGAATGGAAACGGAGAGTTCGAGCAGTTTCTATTTAAATATCACACGACAGAGTAACTCCAGTAGGCTGGAGAACTTGGGGTCTCCAAAAGAAACCAACATCGGTATTGTGGGTACTAGCAATATCAGATGTGTCTTTCAAATAAAACCTCCTCCTGCCCCACAGATACTCAAGCTATTCTTTTAGTCTCTCATCCTCAAAGGCACACACAAAAGGGAGCAATTGCTTTTTAAATTCTGCCTGCTAGATAGGGTCTGATGAATACATTTCCAGACAATGTTGCCAAGAAACTTGGAACCATCTTTCTCCTACCCAAGCTCATGACCACTCGAAAAACCCTGTGATCTCCATGGACCTCAGGTAAAAACACCTGTCTCACCTCTCCAATCAGCTGTGATCAAAACAGTAACAAGAGCTTCCTTGGATGCAAACCTCCTTGGAAAATGTAAAAGGGCCATAGAAACTGAGGAAGATAATTATGCAAAGGAACATTTTCTTGTCTCTGACTATGTAGGACTACCTTCAGAACCACAAGGGACCCTGGGGTAGGCCATCCTTCTCTGCAGAGGGAAGATGCAGGCCTGGTCTAAGTGGCTGCAGCTGCTCGGAAGTGGCCCTCACTGGGACCCAGGAGGTGTCCTAACAGCAAAAGTTCTCATTTTACTTGAAAGTACAGCTTTCTCCACTCCTCACCACCCCCAGAATTTGTAATCTAGATTTTAAACCACATGTAGTCATGCCAAACATTTTTTTCTGAGATTGTCAAACGTTTGTAGTTAATTATCAGTTGGAATCGATGTAACAAAATCTGCATTTCTATGCTGGATTTTATTAAAATGCCTCTGATATCGGCTGGGGACTGTGGTTAGTGTATTGCTAGTACATGCAATGAGGTTTTTCCTTCTTCTCTGAGGAAAACCCCAACAGGCTTTATAAATCAGCACTATCAACTGGAATGGCCCAGACTTACCGTAAGAAAGTGCTATCACTTCCACTTTTAAGAAACAATGAACTATTTCCTGGCTTCTCAATTAGGAAGGCTTTTTGGGACTCTGAAGAAAAAAATGTAATATGTAATAAATATACTAAGGAACAAGCATGATTAATGACAGTTCAGAAAGAGTCTTCAAGCTGGTTTCTTATAGCTCAGGAATCTACATTTACTTCTCAAGAAAACCCAGCTTCCATGAGGGCTATAACGAATGCACAGAGAAAGTCAGAAAATACAAAAGAAATTCTCACTCTAGGATTTGACTCAAGGCTTAAGCCTTCCTTGAATGGGTGGGGTCGGCTAAAAAGCCACTCTTGCCATTCATTGACTTCTTATCCATTGCATTGGAAGCTGTTATGAGGGCATAGTGGGGGTTGGAGTGGGAGCCCAGAGATCACCTTCCTCCTGAAGAGAAGAAAGGAAAACATCTTGTGTCCTGGCATCTCCTTAGGACTTCTGAGCCTAATCAACATATTAACTCTGGAAGATGTGATCAGACCAGAATGTATCCCCCAGTCACCCTTATCTCTCCTTCCATCTGTGGCCAAAGAGAAATAGGTCTCTCTCTGTATGAAACACACCCATTCATTAACTCTTGGGAAGCTATCCCCTCCTCAGCTTTTCCAGGACATCATTTTACCTCATTGTACAGTATCTTAATCACTCCAGCTTCTTGCCTCCATAGACCTGCTCATGCCTTCTCCATCCAAAGATGTGGGATTCCTACTCTTTTTCCTTCCATCACCTGAATTTCCTCCCCCTTTTTTTTTTTTTTGAGACAGGATCTCGCTCTGCCACCCAGGCTGGAGTGCAGTGGCACCATCTCGGCTCACTGCAAGCTCCGCCTCCTGGGTTCACGCCATTCTCCTGCCTCAGCCTCCCAAGTAGCTGAGACTACAGGCACCCACCCAGCTAATTGTTTTGTATTTTTACTAGAGATGGAGTTTCACTGTGTTAGCCAGGATGGTCTCGATCTCCCGATCTCGTGATCCACCCACCTCGGCCTCCCAAAGTGCTGGGATTACAGGTTTGAGCCACCACTCCTGGCCCTCCATCACCTGAATTTCAAAATCATGCTGCCTTCACCTCCTTATGTAACATTTGCTCTGTCACCCATGGCAATCTCACTCACTGCTTGCCCATGAGACTTCTGAGAATCACCACATACCTTCCATCACCCACATCCTAAAAAACTATTTTCAGTAATTTCTGGGATTTACCTTTTTGCTGCAATTATTTTCACACTGATGTTTTTGACATTCCTTCTTCCCACCAGTTGTATAATAATGGCTTTTCCCTCTCCTGATACTTCCAATTGCTCTTTTTCCACTTATACTGTCAGTTCTTTCTCTTTAAAGGACCTTTAAAGGTAGGGTGGTCAGAGGATTTCATCCTCACTTTTCCACAATATGAGTTTCTTCATCTATAAAAGGAAGACAATGATGTTGCTGGTAGAAATATGAAATGGTGCAGTCACTTTGGAAAACAGTGTGACTATTCCTAAAAAAGTTAAAACATAGAGTTACCATTTGACCCAGCATTTCTACCTCCAGGTATATACCCAAGATAATTTTTTAAAATACATGTTAACACAAAAACTCATATACGGTTATTCATAGCAACATGATTTATAACAGCCAAAGAGTGGAAACAAATGTCCATCAACAGATGATGGATAAACAAAGTGTGATGTATACACACAATGGAATATTAGTCATACAAAGAAATGAAGTGCTGAAACAGACTACAGCATGAATAAACCTTGAAAACATGCTACAGAACATGAATGAAGTCAGTCACAAAAGACTACATTCTGTATGATTCTGTTTATATGAAATGTCTAGAGTTGGAAAATCTATAGTGATAGAAAGTGGATTAATAGTAGTCTAGTGACAGGGGAAATGATGAGGGATTAGGGATAATAGCTCCCTTAGTCTAATTATGCTGCTATAACAAAATACCACAGACTGGGTAATTTATAAAGAACAAAAATTTACTTCTTACACTTCTGAAGCCACCAATGTTGGTGTCTGGCGAGGGCTGTTTTCTGCTTCCAAGATGGCACCTTGCTGCTCTGTCCTCATATAGCGGCAGGTGGAAGGCAAGAGGGGCAAACTGTCTCTGAAGCCTCTTTTATACAGGTATTAATCCATTCATAAGGGTGGAGTCCTCGCGAGTTAATCACTTCCCAAAAGGCCCGCCTCTTATTACCACCTTAATAAGTATTAAGTTTCAACATATTAATAACTTTTTGAGGGATACCACATTCAAAGAAAAGCAATAGCTAAAGGTTATAGAGGGGTTTTTGGTTTTGTAGTGATTAAAAATATTCTCAAATTGTGTTGATAATTGCACAATTCTGTGAATGTGCAAAAAAAAAAAACCCACTGAATTGTACACTTTAAATGGATGAATTGTATGGTATGTAAATTATATCTCAATAAAGCGGTTACAAAAACAAGCAAAAAACGTTAAGAAAACAAATGATAAACAAAGAGGAAGAGGATGATATACCTACCTCATCAAAGGTTTGGGGAAGATTGATAAAATGAGGCATGAGCATCCCACAGCACAGTAACTAGCTCATAAGGAGTGCTCAGAAACTGCTAGATATTGATATTGTTGTTCCACTTTCTTTAGTTACATCTTATGTTCACAGTTCCTTTCACCATAAGAAACAGAAAACTCCATAAACAGAGAGCAGAGTGTGATTCAAAGAACTCACATTCAAGGGCTGGAAGCAAAGTTTTAAGGATTCTTTTACATGTATCTAATACTACTTCATAATAAAAATACTTTCAAAGAGTCATTAATGGGTCTAGTTGAGCTTGGTTCTTATTAAATATTTATAGAGTTGGCAACCAGCTTATCCATACAGGGAATTAGACAATAGAAGCTGCTCCTTTTGTATCTGGGTGTTCATATTGTTTTGTTTGGCAGAGTACCAGGAAAGTTAGGTTTGAAATAGAATCCTTGGAGGAGAGGTGGTTAGGATTTCCAACTCTCCTTTCTGTCCCTTTTTTAGTAAGTTTTGAGTAACCTTCCTGTACTTGGTGCATACTGTCCCTAGGAGGATAATGATGACATCTCATGATTTGAATAGTAAACTTCCTTTAGGAATAGTTAACTGAGGAGTCATTGGGATTATTGTTCCCTTAAATATGCATTTAAATACCAAATGCTAACCTTTTATTGAACTAGAAAAACATAAAAGTTTACATAGTGAAGGTGTCGGCCCTACAGCTAAGGGATAAATTTTTCAAGTAAAAAATTGCTATGATGTATCTCTTCTTTTTCATAACTTTTATTTATCACTGCTTTATTTGTCTGTAGGACTTAGTTGTTTTGTAAAATGTGATGACATAAGCTTTGGGTAGAGATCATATTTGTCTTGTTCACTGTTTAATACCCAGCCAGAACTTAAATCATAGAAGGTACTTTAAAAATATTTTTGAATGAACAAATAAATAGTGTATATACATAAAATGTATTAGTAGTATGTATAAAATATATGATGCTACAGAGACCTATACACCTGTGCATCCACGCATGTACATCTATAGTCTGGGGCTCAGTTTCAGCTTGGGTGAAATCTGTGATGGTGAATTTTATGTGTCAACTTAACTGAAACGTGGGGTACCCAGATATTTGGCTAAATACTATTTCTGGGCATGTATGTGAGGGAGGAGATTAGCATTTGAATTGGTAAACTCTAAAGCAGATTACCCTTCCCAAAGTAGGTGGCATCATCCAAGTCATGAGGGCTTGAATAGAACAAAAGGTGGGGAAGGGAGAATTGGTTTCTTTTTCCTGATTGACTGATCTGGGACATTGTTCTTTTCCTGCCCTTGGACTGAGACATACACCACTGAGTCCCCTGGTTCTTAGGGCTTTGGACTTGGACTTAACTATACCACCACTTTTTCTGGGTCGCCATCTTACAGATGGCAGACTATGGGTCTTCTTCCTCCTCCATAATCATGTGAGTTAATTTCTCATACTAAATCTATCTATCTATCTATCTATCTATCTATCTATCTATCTATCTATCTATCAGTATGTATATATTTACCAACATCTACCTATCTATCTATCCATCATTATCTATATATTTACCAATGTCTGTCTATCTATCTATCTATCTATCTATCTATCTATCTATCTATCTATCTATCTATCTATCTATCTATCCACCCATCCTATTGGCTCTGTTTCTCTGGAGTACCTTGACTGATATGAAACTCTTATAGCTGCTCCATGTAGTTGTGCCCAGACTTGGACTGTGATTCTTGAGCCTGCCCTTTCTATAATGTTCTGTTTTTTTTTTTTTTTTTCAAAATACCCGAATACATGTTGAAATACCAGAAAATGAGGATGTTGATAAGGAAAATGAGACTATGGTCATGTAGGAACCACCACCCGAACAGCTCGACCCCCTATCACTTTCTTTTCTTCTGTGAGAATTCACCCCCTTCACTAATTGGACCCAATACCTCTCCCCAGAGATCATTTACAATGTGCTTGTAATCTCAATATAGAGATGCATTAACTAATATAAGGCTTCCACCATAACATCTCCAATTTATGAATGAGTTTCAGATTGTTTTTGGCAATTGTAATGATTCTTTTGTAAAGGTGGTTTCATTTTTTCCATGGGCAGTGACATTTTACCAATACAGTTAAACCTGTAATATGCCTTTAATATGGCTTTTAAGAGAGACATGCAATGGTTTTAGCTAAGGACAATTTTGAGGACTGTGAGCATCAAAGTTGTTGGCGGCCCTTAGCTGGATGCTCACCTGGGACTATAATCCAGGGGCTTTGGTTTTTCTTCACATGGCTTCTTGGACTTACACCGAACATGGCATCTGGGTTCCAAGAAAGAGCACTTCAAGTGGACAAACCCAGTGTACAAGCAATGGTCAAGCATCCGCTGTCTTCATCATTGCCAATATTCCAGTGGCCAAAGCTAACACGGCCAAGACCAGAGGCAATGTTGGGAAGGCTGGCACAAGAGTTGGAATGACTAGAGTCATGGTTTATTGAGGACCACCAAAGTAAGTCTTCATGATGAGAGAAACCATAAATATTGGGCAAGTTTTTAGAAGACCAATGAGAATTTTTCTTTTCCTCTTGTCAGTTAGTTTTTCTTTGGTAGCTCCTCTATAACACTTACAAGCCATAGAAGCTAAATGTACTCACCAAACATCAGACTAAATGCCTAATCCTTTGCTAGGTGCTCGAAGTTTTTCATAGAGATAAAACTACATGTGGCTTCAAGGAGATTATGGTCATGTTAGGGAGATGGGCATGTGAATATACAGTTACAAAACAGTTGTAAAAGTCCCTATCTGACAGCTTTGAAGAGAGCAGTGGTTCTCCTAGCACAGAGGTTGAGATCTGAGAATGGACAGACTGCCTGCTCAAGTGGGTCCCCGACCCCTGAGTAGCCTAACTGGGAGACATCCCCCACTAGGGACAGACCAACACATCACACCTCACATGGCTGGTACACCCTGAGACAAAGCTTCCAGAGCAAGAATCAGACAGCAACATTCGCTGTTCAGCAATATTCTATCTTCTGCAGCCTCTGCTGCTGATACCCTGGCAAATGGGATCTGGAGTGGACCTCAAGCAAACTCCAACAGACCTGCAGCTGAGGGTCCTGAATGTTAGAAGGAAAACTAACAAACAGAAAGGACACCCACACCAAAACCCCATCAGTACATCACCATCATCAAAGACCAAAGGCAGATAAAACCACAAAGATGGGGAAAAAGCAGTGCAGAAAAGCTGGAAATTCAAAAAATCAGAGCACATCTCCCCCTCCAAAGGAACACAGCTCATTGTCAGCAATGGAACAAAGCTGGACAGAAAATGACTTTGACGAGTTGAGAGAAGAAGGCTTCAGTCGATCAAACTTCTCAGAGCTAGAGGAGGAACTATGTAACCAGCACAAAGAAACTAAAAACTTTGAAAAAAGAATGGATGAATGGATAACTAGAATAATCAATGCAGAGAAGACCTTAAAAGAACTGATAGAGATGAAAACCATGACACAAGAACTATGTGACAAATGCACAAGTTTCAGTAACCGACTCTATCAACTGGAAGAAAGATTATCAGTGATTGAAGATCAAATGAATGAAATGAAGTGAGAAGAGAAATTTAGAGAAAAAAGAGTAAAAAGAAATGAACAAAGCCTCCAAGAAATATGGAATTATGTGAAAAGACCAAATCTCCGTCTGATTGGTGTGCCTGAAAGTGATGAGGAAAATGGAACCATGTTGGAAAACACTCTGCAGGATATCATCCAGGAGAACTTCCCCAAACTAGTAAGGCAGGCCAACATTCAAATTCAGGAAATACAGAGAATGCCACAAAGATACTCCCTGAGAAGAGCAACTCCAAGACACATAATTGTCAGATTCACCAAAGTTGAAATGAAGGAAAAAATGTTAAGGGCAGCCAGAGAGAAAGGTCGGGTTACCCACAAAGGGAAGCCCATCAGACTAACAGCAGACCTCTCAGCAGAAACTCTACAAGCCAGAAGAGAGTGGGGGCCAATATTCAACATTCTTAAAGAAAAGAATTTTCAACCCAGAAATTCATATCCAACCAAACTAAGTTTTGTAAGTGAAGGAGAAATAAAAACCTTTAGAGACAAGCAGCTTAGAGATTTTGTCACCACCAGGTCTGCCCTACAAGAGACCCTGAAGGAGGCACTAAACGTGGAAAGGAACAACCGGTACCAGCCATTGCAAAAACATGCCAAAATGTAAAGCCCATCAATGCTAGGAAGAAACTGCATCAACTAATGAGCAATATAACCAGCTAATATCATAATGACAGGATCAAGTTCACATATAACAATATTAATCTTAAATGTAAATGGATTAAATGCCCCAATTAAAAGACACAGACTGGCAAACTGGATAAAGAGTCAAGACCCATCAGTTTGCTGTATTCAGGAGACCCATCTCACATGCAGAGACACACA